>NW_028280891.1:417500-650000 GCF_059751285.1 Brachycentrus maculatus
ATCTTTGATGAGATGTCAAAAAATAATATGAAAATAACTCCTGTAATTGGAGATAATCCAGATTTTGTGAACAAGTATTTGGACACACTCAAAAGGTTGTAAATAAATTATCTGGTCAAATTATAAGCTTAATAATAAAAATGAAAATGGTATTTTCTGGCGTTTCTCATGTGTGTGATTATAATTCGGGATTCGGATCTCACATACTAATATAAGAGTTTCTGCTTAATAAAAAGCTTCTTTACATCTCACCAATAGATGTATCCAGTGAAGTTTTAGTGATTCATGAACAAGGTTTCTAAATTGGTTCATATATATAGAACTTCCAAAAATTTGAGTAGTGTGGTTGTCAATAATGGGTAGAATTGGTGAATGTTACACGTGTGTAAAGTGATCACTCAAACCAGCCTATGACGGTCGTAAGCCCCGTAAATGCCCAGACTTCCATATTCTTCTTCATCTTTGATGAGATGTCAAAAAATAATATGAAAATAACTCCTGTAATTGGAGATAATCCAGATTTTGTGAACAAGTATTTGGACACACTCAAAATGTTGTAAAAAAAAAGTTATGCAGTTTAAAAGAAAATGTACATGGATTTAAATGCTTATGGTAAAATATCAAAACAAAAAGTCAGTTGTTAATGTAGTGTATGTACAATATCCACGATATAAGCACTATCGATAAAATAAATTAAGATATGTTTAGATGGTGTGAGCATGTGAATCGAACGAGTGGAGAATGTACAGTTAAACTAATTTATGAAATTCCACACCTTTTTTTTGAAAAATAATAATAAAACCCTTATCCGCACCCAATGGTGCATAGGGCACTGCATCATATAAACGCAGTGTTATCTTGATCGTTTTACACATGAAGGAAAGGTGATCAGCCCTCCGCTTCAGGTACCAGTCCAGGGTAATATTGAATAAATATTGCAGTGAAAAAAATCACTTGTATTTATTTTACCCCCCTTGGGAATCGAACCCGGGACCTCCAGAACGGTAGCTGAGCGTGCTGACCATTACACTACGGAGGCAGACTTTGGGAAATAGTATTTTTTTTTTAAATGTGTTTTTTACGTTGCTTATAATTTGACCAGAATATTTTAGTCACATTTTGAACATGAGTGTGTCCTAATAATTGTTCAGAAATCTGGGTTTCTCCCCTTTAGTTTTTTTCTTACAATTTTGACATCTCAACATGGATGCAACATAGAATCTGACAGGTCACAGGCCCTGTAAGAAGGTGAAACTACTGCCACCAAGACAGACTCACGTAGGTCTTAAGAGAGACCTTTCATACAGAGGGAGGTCATTATATGTAGAACGAAAATGGTCGAATTGACATAAAGGATGCGACTTTGATCTCATATAAAATAAAAATGAATAAGCTCCGCAAATCCCCAGATTTCCATATTCTTCTTCATCTATCTTGAGATGTCAAAATTGTAAAAATAACGCCTACTGTAAGCGGAGAAACCTAGTTTTGTGAACAAGTATTCGGACACACTAAAAATGTTGTGAAAAGCTTATTAAACAATTTTCTATAAGATAAGTTTAGGCCAAGCATTAAATCTAATGTGCGTTATTATATTTAAAGCTAAAAATAATATTTTCAAAATTAACCCTTTCAGACACGCAAGTAATTATAAAAATAAACAGTATTTCCTTTGTTTCATAAGTTTGACGCGCAGAAGCCTTCAAGGAAATCTGTGTAAATATTGTCAGAGTATTTGTTGCAGAAGTTTAGCAGAATTACCATAACATCTGCTACAGAGATGGCGTCTCATGGTCTTGCCATGGTGCCAAGGTGGATCAAAATGTAACTGAACAAATTTTATTTTTTAAAATAAAAAAAATACAATACATTGAAGTTGTGGGATTAAAATGAGTATTTAAATCAATTAAACACTTGCATTTATAAGACCACATTAAAAAAAAGTAAACACGACTAGTTTAAAAAACTACAGAGGTCATCAATATTTAAAATACAGCTGTAGGCATTGTATTTACTTAATTAAGTAAATTTTTTTGACTAACACTGCTATACTAATAATATTTTAAGTTTGTGCAAATCTTTGTTCACAAACCCCTGAATTTCTCCACTGAGGAGTTATTTGTAAATATATTATTTTATGATATCATAACAAAGATGAAGAAGATAATGGAAGTCTGTGAAGGTTTCAACTAACAAAAAAAAAAAAATCAAACCATTTACCTATATCTTTGATGAAGTTTTGTAATTTTAGAAGTGTGGCTGTCAATCATTGATAGAATGATTGATGTTACACAGTGTAAGAAGTGATCACTTGAATCAGCCAATTTTAGAATATATTACTTGTTTCGTGTTTTTTTTCAATTTTACAGTTTCCCTCAAGTGATTCGTGTTAACTTTACGAACAAGTAACTGTCTTTTACTTGTACGAAAAATATATTTAATACTCAAATTGAAGTTAATCTAATTGTATAATTTATATTTTAAGCACTAACTTTGTGATTTTCTATTTTATAACTAAAATGTAACTTCGTTTTAATATTTTTTATTAAACACTTGAATATACCACTTAATGAGCTTTATTTATATATACGACTAGTTTCAAAAACTTACAGATGTTTTCATCTTCTGGTAAAAATTAAAACTAACAATTTTTTAAATATATTTTTTGTATATTTAAATAAAACTCATCAAGTGATCAATTTAAAAAATCAAGATGTCATTCCACAAAGTTAATGCTGAATAAATAAAAAATAAATCGTTTGAAAATCAATATAAATATTTTATTATAACTGAATTATAATGTCTACTGGTTTAAAAGCTAAATGCTTCTTTATCAAGACTGATTAAAAGTGATTAATATAATTGTATTATAAATATCAGGTTACTTCTGAATCGCTATATTTTTAACCGGTTGAATTTATTTATCCCCTCAATTTTAACGAAACGAGCTCTTCAGAAGTTGTTATTACAAACAAAATTTAATTTCGCTTCTCAGCTTATTCCTTCGAGTGGATTAAGAGATTTTATTAAGTATGAATTTAAATACAAACCTTTTGTTTTCGCAAAATATTAGCGCTAACAAGGGAAGAATCTCGCGTTGTTTTCATGCGTTCAGAATCACGGCATAAAAACCGCAAAATAATCACGAGGGGTGTGTATTAACATTCATGCTATGAGCCTTGATGAATTTATACAAAGGGGTGAAAATTATGAACGATAGGGAAAGATTTCAAATACCTACCCATTAAATAAACTAATTTATATTAAATAAACTATTTGGATACACTCGAAATGTTGTAAAATAAATTAACTGGTCAAATTATACGCTAAAGTAATAAATATGAAAATGATATTTTCTTGCGTTTCTCATGTATGTAATTATAAATCCAGGATTAAGACCTACATACTAATAAAAGAGTTTCTGCTCAATAAAAAGCTTCTTTTCATCTCACCAATAGATGTCTGTAGTGAAGTTCTAGTGATTCAAGAACAACGGTTCGAAGTTGGTTCATATATATGGAACTTCCAAGAATATGAGTAGTGTGGTTGTTAATAATGGGTAGAATTGGTGGATGTTACACGTGTGTAATGTGGTCACTTAAACCAGCATATGACGGTCGTCAGTCCCGTAAATGCCCAGTCTTCCATATTCTTCTTCTTCTTTGAAGAGATGTCAAAAAAATGAAATAAAAATGACTCCTATAATTGGAGATAATCCAGATTCGAGAACAAGTATTTGGACACAATCGAAATGTTATAAATTTAAAAAAAAAAAAAAAAAACCTTTTTTTTTTAAATTAAAAAAAAAACTAAAATAGAGGTTTGGAGGCGCCGGGTATCGATCCCGGTACCTCTCACATGCTAAGCGAGCGCTCTACCATCTGAGCTACGCCCCCTGTGCATTGATCTAGTGAAATTGCATTAAAATAATACAAACGTAACCTTGCTTAAGTTAACGTGACGTAAAAACCTGTATTTATTTCGTAACTAGAATATTACGTAGATAATCGTTCAAGTAATTCAAATTTATACGCGAATTGTATATACGCGTTTCCGGTTATACGCGATCGTGAAATAAAATGAAATTAGTCTTCTTCTTCTTCTTCCTACCCTTATCTGCACTGCTATGGTGCATAGGGCACTGCATCGTATAGCCTTCCGCTTCAAATATCAGTCCAGAATTACAAATAAAGATTGACACATCAAAAGTTGACTGCATATTTGAATTGAAAAATCACTAAAATTCATTTTGACCTTATTGGGAATCGAGCCCGGGACCTCCAGCATGGTAGCCTAGCGCGCTTACCACTACAGTATGGAGGCGGACCAAAAATACAATAATTAATATATAATTAATAATGTAACACTATCCTTATCATTCATCGTTCAATTTGTGTAATTCACATAAATTTTAACATTTATTCAATAATTATTACATTTTTTTTACTCGCACTACGTATGTAATGTATAAGCATTTCCAACAAATATTTTTTTTATAAAAATGTTAATATTTTTAGTATATAACCACTCACCGAAGTTTTTAAGTCTACCGGTTACCCGTCTCTTCGTCAGGACAAACTGGTTGACAACCGAGACGGTCTCGAAGCCGGTAGACATAAAAATCTCGGTTAGTGGTTATATACTAATATTTTTTACATTTTTGTAATTCAAACCCTTATCCGCACCCCAATGGTGCATAGGGCACTGCATCATATAAACGCAGTGTTATCTTGATCGTTAACACATAAAGGAAAGGTGATCAGCCTTCCGCTCTAGGAACCAGTCCAGGGTAATATGAAATAAATATTGGAGTGAAAAAATCAATTATATTTATTTGACCCCCCTGGGAATCGAACCCGGGACCTCCAGAACGGTAGCTATTTCACTACGGAGGCGGACATTTTTGTAAAAATTAGTAAATTAGTAAAAATGACTAACCACAAAGTAAATGCTTTAAATATTAATAATATTGAGTATAAATAAATATTTTACGGTTGTGTTAAATTATGAATTATTTTAACAAATTTTCATGGACAAATAATTTGATCATGCTTGGAAGGGATGAAATATATGAAAATAAATAGATGTTTGAAGAGGGATGGAGGTATACTTGGAAGGGTAGGTACCAACCTAACCACTTCACGGATCACTCTAACCTTGTCTCGTCATTAGGAGCCAATTTATATAAAACTGAAATTAACTAAGGCACCGAGTAGCTGAGAATAAATGCTAACCCCGATTGAAACCAACAAGCTTTATTATACATATTTATATTTATAAATATTTAAAAAATATTAAATGGAAAAGAAAGAAATAAGAAAGCACACATTTCTAATGTATTCAATTTCACAATACTTGTGAAACATTTTTTTTATTCTGAGGGACATATTCATAATAATTTAGGGCACCTGTGAAAAAGCATGCTATTTGTCATAAGGAAGGTTAACGACATGTGAAGGGCGCAAGCCTCCAAGGTTCATATGATATATGCAATGTATAAAATACAACGAAATAAATTAAATGTACGTAAGTATATAACATAAAAATGTTTAAAGAAATGACAATAAACTATATATATATATATATATATATACATATATATATATATATATATATATATATATATATATATATATATATATATATATATATATATATATATATATATATATATATATATATATATATATATATATATATATATATATGTATTTCACGCATGTAAAATGATAACATGACCAGCCTATGATTGGTCATAACTCAGACTTCTATATTCTTCTTTATCTAAGTTGAGATATCTAAAATAAACATATGTGTTTCTTAATACCCGTGTACATGTCAATGATATTTATGTATAATACACAGTTGTACACTCATGTAAAAGCTCCTTGATATTTGCGTTTACCACAGGGAAGCTCCTCCTCTGTCTGCGCCCCTGATACCTTGTTCGCAACCTGAAGGGCACCAACTTGCGTCTGTTTGTGCTTTTATTTCGTCATATCTACGTAAGGACCCTCAATGCCTGTCGAGGAATGAGCATCTCTTGAGACCAGTCGTTCTCAAACTTTACAATGACAAATTATCACAATTCGCTCACTCCTTTCAAGAACGTCATAAATAAAAAATCATAAATTTTCAGTTGTGCATGTTTTCGGAATGTCTAGAAAATGTACTTTATCCCAGCAAAAGTGGCATATTTTTGACTTAATATTTACCCGCTACAGGGCAAATAGAGTTGTTTTTGAATTTGGAGGAAAAGGTATTGTTTGATAATTTTTTTAAATATAATAAATATTTTTTAAATGGAGAAAGAACCTCCAGGTTTTACCCAAAAAGATGTGTGGCACAGTAAAATGTTCAATAAGTGGCTTAATAATTTTTTTTAAATACATTGTTTTATATTTTTATACTTTAAAAACGTTCTCCTGAAAAATGAAGGTTTTTGAATTATGACGTTCTTGAAAGGAGTGAGCGAATTGTATGTTGATTGATACGAGAATTAAATTATCAATATTATAAATTTAAGTTTTACTTGGTAAATACCCTTGTTTCAAATATAATGAATAAGGAAATAGTGTACCAAGGAAAACTTAAATTCAAAATGGATATTAGATATAAATTTTGTAGGTACTGACGAGGTATTTCTTGGTGGAACTGCATTTTATAGAATAAAATAACAACTACTCGTATGTAATTTTTTACACATAAATTTTAATTAACCAGCTGTCCGGTTCTATTTATTTTTGATTTCATTATTTTATTCTAAAAAAAATAATAGATATTACCACAGTGAATCAAATAATGATTTAAAAACATATATTTAAAACATTTATTTGTTGTTTATCATTACTTACTAGGCAAAACATTACATGATCTCTCGTAAGCCCTCTAAATGACCATACTTCTATTTTTCTTCAGCTATGTTGCGATATCAAATTTATTTTAAGACGCATTTCATTTTAATTAAATTTCTATCGGTACACAAGCACTTGTGGTATTATCGCTATGTCGAGTTAATATGTAGTCTTAGGTTCGTTTTACTGGGTTGATAAAAAATTCTTACTACCTAGCATATCGCGCTTGAGGATGTACTATCAATTATACCGTTCAGTACGTGACCGGCTGCACGAGAAGCCACAAGTATTGCCTGCGCACATTTTTTAAAGAGTATGTATTAGATTTTTTTAATTTTTATTTTAAAATAAAAAAAAATAAAACAAATTTGTTTTAACCACTTTTTATTGGTACACTTTATCCAACCGGTTTCGATAAGAACCTTGTCATCATCAGGGTTTATGTACTTGTTTCTAAGACATTCTAAAGTATCTGCAAAAAACATTCAAAGAATAAAAATATATATTTTTTCATTTTTTAACTCCTAACCTTTCAAAAACTTTTTTTTTCAAAACCATATATTTATTTCAAAGAAAAACTTATTCTTTCAATACAAAAACAATGTTTTTTGTAAGCAAAAAATTATATTACATTAAATGTTACGTCGATTAAATAGCCTTAACATAATATTTACGTTAAATTTTTCATGGTGTGAGCGTAATAAGCTAGTAGGGAAAGCCTTGAATTCTTGTATTGACTGTTGTGTGCACAGAATACGCTTGTAGCTGTCCACACCCATAAGGAAAGTAGTTGATCTCGTTTCGTCATTAACAGTAGTAACTAGTTGGTATACGTATTTTACGTTACGTAAATCAGTGCAAGGTTACGATTGTGTTATTTCACTCGCTTTATTGGAGGTATAGTCAACCGGGGGCGTAGCTCAGATGGTAGAGCGCTCGCTTAGCATGTGAGAGGTACCGGGATCGATACCCGGCGCCTCCAAACCTCTTTTTTGTGTGATTTTTAAATGAATTGAAAAAATATTATGAGATTCTATTTTTATTTCTCTACATTTATTAGTTTTATTTTACTTTTATAATCTTTTCAGTTTCATACACTTCTCCAATATTTTTTTTTTGTAAAAAATTTATTAAATATGAATTTCAATAAGATTTCTATTTTTCAATCCCATCTAGATATTATTGCGACAAAATATACTATTTTTAATTTAAATTTGATTTTTAAATACCATTATTTCTTCAAATCTATTGTGATACGCGTTTCGATGCATTCCGCGTCAATTTCAAACACCGTATTTAAGTCTTGTTACGTCCTTATGACGTAAAGATTTTAAGAAAAAGTATTTACCGAGGAAAACTTAAAACAAAAATGAATAGATATTACCACTAAGTGATTACCGGAGCTATTTATGAAAAAAAAAAATTAACGAGTAATAGAAAAAAAATTACCGAGTAAAAAATACATTTTCTAGGATAGATAGACCATAAAAAGACTGCTGAATCAATTCATGAAAAACGACTTATCAGGTAAAATTTCTAGATGAAATACTATCAAAAAAAAAATAAGGAAAAAATCAAATATTAAAAAAAAACAAGGAAATATTGAAAAGAAAATCATATCATCTCATTTGTTAAGTAATCACAAATAATATATTTAAATTTTTTATTTTTATTCATATATTGGGTCCAGCTAGTATAAATTAAAATACATTTTCCATCTACTATTTCTTCATATTAAGCGCATATTTTTTTGTCAATGATTAAATGAGATAGCATTAATTGTTTTTTTCTTCTTTTTTTTATTAAATACTGAGAAAAAGGTAAGATTCAAGATTAACTGATTAAAAATGCCATCAAATCTATGTATCCCGCCCTTTTTCATTACTTCTTCTCTCATTGTTGGCTCGATCTTAGATCCGAGCGTTTTTGTGTCTGCGCCATCTTAGCGTGCAATCTGTATTGTGGAAGGAAGAATCACGATATATCCCGGTTGCGGTGTGCCTACTTTATTATTATATTGAAAGGCGTCAATCCCTTCCGCCCTCGTGGCTCTCCATAACCTTTACACCTCCCTTCGGGGGTATGCAGTGAAGTGGAAGGCACCATCTGCGACCGCTAGCCGCAGGGGAAGATAACTTAAGCCTACCTTTATTGAAAATTTAAGGAAAGATTTGTGGAAAAAAAATAGGCCACGAAAATATCCTGCATTATTTCAAGATACCTAGAAGCAGTTAAATTCAACATTCTCCATAACAGTCACCGTTTACATGATGTAATACCACTTAACAAAAGACTTCTTTGGGAATAATCATTCCATCATCAGGTCAAATGTAGATTAAAATAAAATTGTTACGGTCTGACATTTATACTAAAATAAAAATTTAAAGACCAGTTAAATTCATCCTTCTTGGACTTCCCTTATAATGCTAGGTATCATTTTAACTGGTATTTGGTTTAACATGCGTTATCGTTAGAGGTTTAATGCCCAATATAAATTGCAACCTCATTTTCTCTAATCCCACATGATATTTGTGTTGAGATATACATATTAAAAGTAGAAATATCCAGCTCATGATTTGAATATTAATATTTTGTTGCAATTACATACATATATTAAAGACCTGCAAAAATGATAAGAAGAGTGTTATTTTATCGTACCACAAAGTTAACGATGCTTTTAATATAGAAAACAAAAATTGTTTTGCAAAGATATATTGGTGTGGCGTGCCTACCTATGCGGAGAGTGACGTGATGGTTAGATAGTTAATTTTGGAATTTCGTTTAATTTTTTTTCGATACATTTATTCAATAGCACTATTTTAGAAAATTATATCGACACATTATTTACTTACTTTCAATAAATACTTACTTAATATTGACTTACAGCATATTTAGTTTTTATATCTTAATGATAGCGGATATGTGAAGTTAATGATAATTTAATAATAATTAAAATGTAACATTGTTTTAAAATCACTAATAAATTTAAAGTGATTTTAAAACAAAGTTATGTTTAAATTATAAAATGGAAAATCACAAATTTAGTGCTTCAAATATAAATTATATAAATTTATAAAGTTGATCCCTACAACAATACAATGGAAACAATGGATTCAATATCTTATATCAATCAAGATTTGTCAAATAGCTAATTTTTTTTTTGTCTTATTAGTCTTGTCATATATATATTTTTTAATATGACACTACTAAATCTTTATGTCCTATTGCCTCATCAATGTCGACACATTAGATCAGTATTAAAATCGAGAACAACTAGAGAGTGGTTAGGAAGTGGAAAAAGGGTACAAATTTATACGATAGGGGTGAGAGGGTGAATTCGTTGCATAACTGGATCATTACTGTTGTATTATTATACAAATTTGCACATTGCCAAGATCACACAATATTGTAATGATTTATTGAAGGTTGGGGGTAGGGGCGGAAGGCTTTCTGGATGTGTAGTGAAGGGTTGGATTTACCTAAAGGGCGCTCCGCCCTCGTTACAGACTTACCGCTCCACTGACCGGTGCATTGTAGATTGAAGGGAGTTCTGTTATAGTACAGAGGCGTATTTGGATCTCAGGAGTTATTAAAAGAAAATGCCCGTTTTCGATTGCTTATACCGAGGAACAAACACATGAGAATAGAAAGTAAAATGAAAATATACAGAACATGTTTTCGACCAATAGCCGCTTATGGGGCAAGAGCAGATATGTACTTCCAGAACAAAATCTCGACTTAGAACCTCCGAAATGAAGACTCTCCGATCTATAACCGGAAACACATTGCGAGACCGAGTAAGAAACACCGATATCCGGAGCATGTGTAAGATGGAGGATATCGTGAGGTGGGGACGACAACGAAGGCGATACTGGAATGAACATATCAACAGAATGTCAGAAAACAGTCTTCCGCGTATCGTCCTTCAAGGAATCCCTGAAGGACGCAGACCCCCAGGCAGACCTCCGAAAAGGTGGAAAGACAACTGAGAGTCAACATCCCAAGAGCGACATGCGGAGGCACAAACAGATCCCTAGGATCTATAAAAAGAAGAAGAAGAAGAAGAAGAAGAAGAAGAAGAAGAAGATTGCTTATTCAAAATCCAAAATCTTATGCATGGAGTTGGCAAATGACGGATCTAAATATAGGTACTGAATGCTTCTCAATATGCGTTCTATCAGATAAATGTGCCAATTATAGATGGTTCAAATGGTTATATAAGGTAAGAATGCAAAGCTGAGATAAGTATTAACGATATAATCAAGAAAAGTGTGTTGAAATGGTGTGGGCATGTGGATTGATTGAGTCGAGAAAGGTTATTTAAACAAATTTATTAGGGAAAAATACTTAAAAGTAGCCAAATCAGAAATTGGAACTATCGTTGGGTATGTATGATGAGTTGCATGAATATGGGAAAGACGATTATTTGCAAGACAAAATGACGTTCTATTCTTTCTGCATACCCCTCCGGGAAGTTGCGTGAAGGTGAGTTTTTAGTTTTAACACTGTTTTTAAATAAGCCTATGCGGCTTGTATATCAAAATAGCAATCATATTGTGTAGAAATTCTCAAATTCCGAATGTGAATTTTTTGTCGTATTTTTAAAAAATTAAAATCCGTTTTGGAGACAATCCAGCACTGTGTCTTATTCTATACAGTGTATATGAATGTTGGTAGAATATGATTGCATATCATCAGGTTCACAAACATGGTCCAATAAGTAAGTCCATACTGTACACATGATGCACTGAGATGACGATGTGTTGGTCTACCTATGCACATATGTATACTGTACCTTTAACATATTCCTAATCTCGAACATCATAATATTCCATATTGAACCATGTTCCAAAGTAATAAAGCACACTAATGACATCCTAAGATCCACATATGCTCGTATTCAGAAATACCGTTAGTATTTGACCTTGAAATAAAAAGTCCATAAAAAAGTGTTTAGGTCGCTTTTTATCCCACCCTTTGTATCCTACCGTATCCAGTTTTAAATATCATTTATCTAGTTCTTAAAAAATAATTAAGAATTTTTTTTTAAAACATATTTGACATCAAATGAGTTTTATAAAAATAATACATACTTTGTAATTTGAACCCTTCTTTTTCTGCCTTCTTATAGATCTTCGAATTTATATTATTTTTTGACATCTCATCAAAGACGAAGAAGAATATGGAAGTCTGAGCATTTACGGGGCTGAAAACCGACATAGACTAGTTTAAGTGATCACTTTACACACGTGTAACATTCATCAATTCTACCCATTATTGACAACCACACTACTCATACTCTTGGAAGTTCTATATATATGAACCAACTTCGAACCGTTGTTCTTGAATCACTAGAACTTCACTACAGACATCTATTACCCTTCACCACCATGGCACTATTTACAAACTTAAAACTACACAAAATGTTTAACATGTGCAATTTTTGGTCGACCCGAAGACCAACATGCACTAAAGGTTTCAGCACAGACATGCGTTACGAGCCGAGGTTAAACATGCACAACTATATGGCTTTTCCATTTTTATTTTATTTGACCGGTAACCGGGTTTTGTCGTTACTGACGGAAGAAGAAAGTATTTCCGGTTATGCACCTCAATGTCCTCATGTGAAGTTCTTGGAAGAGATTTGGTACTCGCTGCGTCTGCTCTGGCCTCCATCCCATGTGTGGCCAATTTGGATCCAATATATAAATAAAAAGTTTTTTTTATTTTGCAATTTATCATATAAGTAGTATCATATACGTTATACGAGTATTGTAACAACATAAGTACAAAACGCCGTTTTTTAC
Source organism: Brachycentrus maculatus (assembly GCF_059751285.1). Lineage (NCBI taxonomy): Eukaryota > Metazoa > Arthropoda > Insecta > Trichoptera > Brachycentridae > Brachycentrus > Brachycentrus maculatus. The sequence continues at coordinate 430,162 of NW_028280891.1, forward strand.
GACACCCGAGGCCATTTAGTAATGTTTGCATTCGCGGCCAACAAGGGAAGGGGCGCTAACAGCAACCCTTAGGGTAAATTATCGCTCATTCGTAAAGCGGCACCCACAGACCCCCATATTGTGCAACAAACTACATTTTGTTACCGACATACAAACGGTTATATACGAATCTTTGGTGTACTGTAAGAAGGGTGAATTTGCCATTTTGGATAAAATTTATTGTTTTTAAAACTCTCTCCTTACCATCCATTGTTTACATCACTTAAAAAAAAGTGGTATTACACAAAGTAAAGAATGGATGGTAAGGAGAGTGTTTTATTACCATACCAAAAAATAACAATGCTTTTAATATACATTTTTTTTATTGTTTTTATTGATATCTCGACATTTATGTTTGCAGAAGAATATAGAAGCCTAGGCGATTACATGGCTTATAATCTATCATAGGTTAGTTTCAGTCATCACCATTCAAATTCAAATTCAAATTCACCATTCTACCAATGATAGTCACATGTAGCTAAATCTGGGGATGATGGTGGCCACTGTTGAAATATCATAATCATCATGTTAAAATATCAATGTTTATTGAACCTGCTATTCCTTTTATTGATATCTCAAGATAGGCGGAGATAAAATAAAGTAACATACATATGTATATATTAAGCGGTTTGATCAATGAAAGAATCTCAAACACCTTTTAATTTTATTAGATTTCAGTTTTGTACAAACATTCTCGGTGGAACTAGATTATATACTCGTATATCTACTCAACAATAATATAGCATTTCTACTTTTATTTTATAAGGCTAGTGATCAGGTTTCGTCGTTACAGATATCATCAGACTGGTGGGAGGCTAGACTAAATTCTATATTAAATACACAACAAGACTGGGGTTGAAAACCATGATTTTATATAAACCAGTCCTACGTCGAGAAAAACCTAGTTTTTGGTAACAAAAATTAGGAATCAGGAATCTCAAAATATTTCGAATAAAAAAATAGGTAAAAACACGAGTTTCATAAATGTTAAATATGATACATTAAGGTGTCTCCTAGTATGTAAAAAAATAGGGAAGTATCATTCATAGATTTTATGAAGTTCTATTCTGATGTTTAAATTCAATTTACTTTGCACCAAGGTTTATTTATAAGCTACTAAAAACTAATACCGTCTTTTTTATTTCAACCCTACCTTAAAAAAGATCGAAATAAACTCAATCCAATTAAACCCACCGCATCCCATGCAGGGTGGATCCATTAATAGTATTTAACTTGATGCGAGCGACAGATTCTTTTAACCTGATGTAAATACGAATTCGGCGACATTGTGTGCCATGGCAATTGTCATATGCCGTGTATGTGCTGCCATCTGTTGATCTGCCTGCTATTTAACAAAAGGATGAACAATCGCAGCATTTCGACTATCACCGTCGGCTCCCATTCATAATGCACCAGTTACATTTCAATCACAAAAAAAAATTGACTATATATTTGTGGTATTTACCAAGAAAAATCGATCTATTCACTTATGAAAACAGAAAAGAAATTATTTTATTTATTGTTTCGGTATTAACTTTGTGGTAAGATATGTTACAATGATTAAAGAAAATACTTTGTGATTAAAGACATTTATTCATTTATTTAGTCTTTAATAAAACTCAAGTGGTATAAAAACAATTGTTTTCTTTGAATGTATAATCATTGAATAGAAATTATGTCAGTTCTCGCAAGGTAAGTAGATATTCCTATTAACAATCTAAATAAAAGCCACATAAGATATCATTGAACAGTTTGATAAAGTCGGTAACGACCAATCATGGTTACTGGTCAAATAAAATATATATCTTAAAAAATTATTTTGTTATTTTATTATACAAAATGCAGTTCCAGCGAAAAATGTCAGTAGGTACTAAACTTAAATCTTATATATTAAGGTATTGTTTAAAATTAAAATTAAATTTTTACTACGTAAATACTAAAATATTATTAAATTGTGGTAAAAACTATTATTAAATAAACTACGGTTTATTAAAATCTATTGTGTCACGTGTTTCGATTCATTGAGTCAAATTATCAAATATCGTCACTATCAAACCTTTCAGAGAAAGCTAATGTGGCAGTGCGCAATTAAGTCCTGGCTCCAACCATAATATATGTACGTTTTAATTTATGTTTTACTTGGTAATTACCATTAATTCTTCAAATTTATTGTGACACGTATTTCTATGCATTCAGCATCAATTTCAAACACCATAATGTGTTTTGACACGTGTCACATTGGATTTTGAGAAAAAGTGGTTTTTACCAAGTAAAACTTAAAATAGAATGGATAGATATTACCACATGTGACTGCCAAATCAATTGAACGTAATTTATATAGATGTAACAGCATCTAAGTGGTAACGTGACGTTATTTTACCGTGATACAAATAAAAAAATAATAAAAAATAAATCACGCTGTATATTTGGAGATACAACATTATTTTCCTGCGACGTCATTTAATTATTTGGGAACAAGATAGAGCTGAATGCAACGGGTAAGTAAAAAAGTAAATAAAACACATCATATAAGGGTAGTAATAATGTAACTACCCCTAATAAATGTTTCAGATGTAATTTGTATCTAATGGATGTTCTACTAGCGGTACCTATTTTGTTAGTGCAGGATTTCTATTTTCTTCTATTTTTCTTGTACATTGTATTTACAGAGATGCCTCGTGTCTCCCTTAAGATATTTTGTTTTGTTGAAATGTTCGTTATAAAAAACTTACTAGCAGTATTATTACATCTTTAAATAAATAACATTGTTAAAATGAGAATAAAAAAAATAAATAAAAGATCATGTACAGAATTATTTTTTTTTATTATGTTTGTGATGAATTAGTCCGTTGAATATTTTTTTCGTTCCCTTATTTTGATTTGACATACAAACTGTTTGTATTTTCATCTGGTAATGTCAGTAGTTCTCGAAACTAGTCGTGTTAACATTGATTTATTAATTAATTAATGTAACTTAAGACTAGTTTTGACCACTTTAAAGTTAATTAATTCATTGATTAACTCTTAAGTGGCCTTATAAACGTTTTCTTTATCTGAACTTTGTACTACTGTTAAAGTCATCTTATCTCTATTGCAAGTCGTACGTAAAATACGTAAGCACAACGAAGCTTTTTTCATGGTAAATATACAATGTATACAGTCACCTTTAATATATAAGAGAATTATTTTTCATAGGGTATTAAACAACAAAAAAGCTTTAAACTAAATAAATTTTTTTTTTTTATTCAACTTTATATTCAATACTATAAAAAAACAACTTATTCGTTTGTGCAGATTATTATCTCATACATTCAAATGAATTGTTAAAAAAACGTTTGCTTTAATGGGGTTCACAATAAAAGATTTCTTTATCAAACTTCACAAATAAGCGGTGAAATCAAACCTCTTCTTTATCGACTACCATTAATGAATTATTCTCTCATCAGCGTGACTTTGGATCACGTGGTGTTTACATTTTTGTAACTGCTTTCGAAATCAAAAGCTTTTAAAAAGTTCCCCGCCTCGAGCCAACCCTTGGGTGCTTTGCGGTACAAAAGGGCAAGGAACTACCCCAAGAAACGCAACCCTAATTATTTATTCTTCCCTTGTCGATCGCTCAATCAATACCTACCCTCAAATGCATAATTTGATTGTTGAGACCCCAACTTTTTATTTGTAGGCCGGTAATATCAAATACTTTGACAATCAAATATATAAAAAAGTTTTCGTCATGCTTTTATGGGGACTATAATTATTGTTTGAGAACCGTCTTTTATTTTTGTTTCGCAGCTAAATTGAAGGCATTCGCACGCATCTGGTTTTAAAGAGTTCCGGTATGCATCATCTCGCAATATCATTAAACTAAGGACCCTTTTATCGCATTGATACGATCTATGAGATACCATGTATAACGAATTGAATATATTAACGAATTAACAAAATATTAAATTGACTTACAGAGGAAATATTCAGCAAATTACTATTTATGATAGTAAAACGACTATACGATTTTTATATATGCATTTAAGAATTATTCTCACATAACACGATAAAGCACCTTACAGGTAAGCACACAAATCACAATTAACACACTTTTTATTCTAACATACGTAGAACTAGAAGACCTCAAGCACAAACACATCAAACTAAAAATACGCATGACCTCATACATACCCGCCGATTATTTCCTCCATTTAATTAACGATCACGAAAACACTATGTGGATACTATTCAGTGTCTTATGCACTTTTGAATGTAGATAAAGGTAAAGAAGATGAAAGTAATACCAACAAAATATTACATATGTGTAAATTAACAACAAAGTTTTTTTTTAATATTTACAAATTTTAAATATATGTTAAAACTGTTAAAATTGTAATAATTAGACTAAATTTATATTTTTTAAGCTTTCAAAACATATTTTACAAATAACAAAATACGATAGCAAGTTTACGTCGGCTAGTTGCCGTCGGAATCTAGATGTAATAAAATGGCTGGCTTTGTAATAATATATTTTTAAATACGACACGATATGTTTGACTTATTTATAGGGTAAGTATATTTTTTTAATAACCTTGGAAAAAATTTTGCCTTTGAGAAACTATATTAAAGCTCTGTAAAGCACAATAAAATGAGTGTGGTATTAGATGATTATGACGGTATTAATTATTTGTTTCTGTTTTTTTGACAGCTTAAGAAATATTTACTATGTGGTAAGTAATTTTTACTTTTTTATTTATAAAAATGTTTGAAAGTAATACGGACATGTGAAGCGAATGGATAGCGAGAGAATAACAAAAATAGTATATTTGGCAAATCTGAACTGAAGGAGGACGGCCAAAAAAGACTTGTGACGTCCAGATTAATCAGAACTAAAATTTGGTGCGGTCAAAAGTCTACCTAATCATGTATGACTAGGCATGTATGGACGTGAAGGAAGCTAGGAGTGTATGTCAGGGCAGAAGAGTGTGGCGCTCCATCTTCTCTGCCTACCCCTGCAGTGAAACGGCGTGATGGTAGTAGTAGTAGTTAGTAATGTTAGTAATAATCACTTACTAAGAACTCGGAGAGTGGTTTAATTATATTTTTTATTTTATTTGTTCGGGAATTGTACAGCTTTACAATTAAAAAAGTATAAAATAAAAAAATAGTTACATTGACAATAATAAACATTACATTACATTAGCAAAAATAGTTACATTCATAAAAATAAAGCCAATTAAACAATTCCACAATTATGTTATAATAACCATGAAAATATTAAGAGTTAAAAAATAAATATATAAGAGCGAGAGTGTGTGTGTGTGTGTGTGTGAGGAAGGGAGTAAATGGGTAAAGGTATAGTATAAAACATAGATTTTTATGTATATTTAAATAGATTCTTAGAAATACTATTCAGTTCTTAATAGAAAATGAGATTTATAAAATAATGGTGAGAAAGCCACTATTTTCTAAATATAGGTGCTTTTGCTACCCTTATTTTAAATACCGTTAAATAAAAATACCTTTTATTATGCACATCAACGACAAAATATTTACTTATGCATATCTTTTGTGTTCCGACTACAGTTCGCATTATTTCATTTGTCCAAATTTCACTTAATTATTTCTTCGACAACAATACCATTCGACTACACGTTTCAACTGAAAAGAAAAATATTTTCTATGCACTAAACATCAATTATGACATTGTCCTTAACCATTGGCCATTGTCGATAATTGGATTGTTCAATTGTCCTCTTGCTGAAACCCGAATCGCTCCAACCATCCCAGTCAATCGAGAAATAAACTCTCACACACTTTGCGAAGGAAATAATAATACGAGCTTTCTTGAATTAATTCAATTGTGATATTCACAAATCGACACGTTCTTCGCGGGGCGCCGTTTATTAAGTAGTTTTCACCTTGCTATTATTGTTGATGGAATAAAGAATCAACGAGCTTTTCAGGGGTGTAGATGTTGAAAGCTCATAGGCGTGGTGGACCATCCCTCCATCGCTCGTGAGAAAGCAACCAACAATTACCGTAAAGCAAAACTGCAATTTCGATAAGGCGTTCAACGTTTGTTGGGATTTGTTATACACTGTGAAGTGGGTATTCCGAGGATAATTATTATGTTTATGATTTTTTAAGTGTCGTATTGATTTCAGGGAGTTCCATAGTAATTAGATTAGTCATATTTTGGTCTAATATTATGTTTATCAACCGTAGACTTGATATTTAATAAACATATTGTATGTGTAAAAACCTGTATTTATAAATTTTTTTATCGTTAGAATGGAACTTTATTTTTAAACCGTATCAAACATAATAAGGTAAAGAAAGCTTATATTTTGTATATTAAAAGCATTATAAACATTATAGTATGGCAATATAACACTCTCCTTATCATTCAGCGTTTACTTTGTGTTTTAGATGGTATTACATAAAGCGAACGATAAAAAATAAGGAGAATGTTAAAAACAGATTTAACTGTGTTTTTTTTATTAATAATAAAAAAAAATATGTACGCAAATTCATTTTGCTTATAAAAAAATGATATTATGAAATCCTTGTGTATATTTTATTGATATTAAAAATTATAACCGTATAACAGCCTTAGAATGATAATAAAGAGGTAAATATAATGAATATGAATATGTTTATATGTAAAACTCTTCGATGTGTAGTTAGTGGCTAGAGCGTTTGCATTCAGTTCTCGAGAGCATGTATTCGATTCCCATTGGAGTCGAAATAAATATTTTTTTTTCTTCTTTCTAATATTTATTTACTATTATTCTACACTGATACCTCTTTCTTTAAAAGACTATTGACCAGGTTGACAGTATATTTACATGTATGAAGTTTCATATTGAAGCTTAAATTGTTCAAATTGTAGCAAAAAAATCATAATTACTCTTTTCGTGGATACCTGAAATCGTAGACTTGCCAGCGTAAATTAATTTTCACAATTTTTTATTCAAGTTTTACATGGTAAATACCACTATTACTCTAAATAAATTGTGACACGTGTTTCGACGTCACAATACACAAACACGTGTCAATACTAAACTAAAATAGATTTTAAGATATATTGGCATTTATTATGTAAGACTTAAATTTAAAATGGATACATTATTATTATTATTTTATTATAACCCTTATCCGCACCCAATGGTGCATAGGGCACTGCATCGAATTGACGCAGTGTTATCTTGATCATTTTTTACATGAAGGCAAGATGATCACTCTTGTGCTTCAGAAACCAGTCCAGGGTAATATTAAATAAATATTACAGGGTAAAATCACTAATATCTATTTTCACCCCACTTGGGAATCGAACCCGGGACCTCCAGCACGATAGCTAAACACGCTAACCATTACACCACGGAGGCGGACGACACATACTACATTTAATGAAATTATTTTTCTGTATTAGTTCTTATTTGTGTATATTGAAATATGCCCAATTAATACAGTACATACATGAAATTAATAGTGAGTACTGTTTTGAAAGAGGGGCACATTTTATAATTTTTAATAGACACCAATCCATGCGTGATTCTCGAGCACAATTTGCATTTATAACTGCTAATAAAATTCATCTGATGCATTAATTAACACGAGTCCGAGCCCCCAAAGTGATGGAAACAACACCCCGAGTGATAATTTTAAAACATCGTCATTAAAATCAAAACAACCCCTAACGGAGTAGGGGGACTTTGGGGCCCATACATAAATAAGGCAGCAATAACAGTCATTACTATTGTGATGCAAAATGAAAAATGGCGGGAAACTCATTCTGTGTCGTAAAATATTTTTATTCTTTACAAATAGGGTCGCAATTTTATTTATACATTTTAAAATGTGAATTTCGTATTATTGACACTCTACTGAGCGATGAATAAGGCAATTTATGCAGCTAGAATTTTATTTAAGAAAAAATAGCGTTCAAAGAATCAATCTCCGTCTATCTAGCTACTAATTACTCTTCATGCCGCTTCTCCGCAGGGGTAGGCAGGGAGAATAGAACGCTTCACAGATCTTATCTTAGCCTCTTTCACATTCATTCATCTCCTCATACATACCCGCCGATTATTCCGACTCCTGACCTGATCACTTTCAAGTATTTGAAATATTTACTTTATGATGCCAAGTTTTCCAATGTCTTCCTCTGGTCCAACTGCACTTTTTTCATAAATTCGTTTTACAGTTCTTTCTTCATTTATTTATTCCGCGTGTCCAAACCATCTCACATTTTACTTAAATCGATAATGCTTGCCTCAGTATTGCATTCTTTCATTATATCACATAGATATCTTTCATGGTTTTACCGCACATTCGTCTGAAAGACAGCATTTCGACTGCGTTCAGTCTACTTTCATCCTTCTTTGTCAACTCTTTGTTTCATGTTCAAAAAATAAAAAGGGTTGGGACCAGGACTTCATTGTATCCTACCAGTTTAGCTTACGTTGATAGGTTTTTATTTGCAATAACTGATTTTACTGCACGATGCACTGTTTTCCTAGATCACTCTCCTGTCTTTAATTTTATCAATCTTTTCATCCCTTAAAATTTAAATCTCTGGATGAGATATACAAATTTGTGCATGCCAGCCATCTCACATTGTATCATTACTATAGATATAACTAATGAAAACCTAGTACTTTTTCAAGAAATAAGAACTTCTTGAAAAAAGTCGAAATTAAATGACAATTTCCTTCCCTTTAAAAATATATTCCAAAACAGGTATGTAAATGTCAAAATAAATATATTCATTTAATTTTTAAATTTTTTTTTACTTGAATTATTTCAGAAGTAAAGCTTTCGAAATTGTCATATTTTGAACGTATACTGCCATCTATTGACAAAATTGTGACTTAAAAATATAAACGATATTTTTATTATTATTTCGCAATAGTCAATTAAACATCAAGTTTATTTAAATCAAAAAAATATTTCATATTCATGCAAATATTTTTTTAAACAAACATTTTTTAACCTTGGTTATTTCAGATGACAAACTTTCGAAATGGTCATATTTTGAACGTATACTGCCATCTGTTGACAAAATTGTTACTTAAAAATATTGAACAAATGAAAATATTTATTTAGCAATATACATACCATCAAGTTTTTATTTGTTAATTATATTATTCATGGAAAAGCCCTTTAAATTAATTTATTTTTTGTAATTCAAACTTTTGTTAATAGGCTTAATTTTGATTGACCATAGACCTTTCATCCAAAAATTATCGTACAACGTTTTGCCGCACATCCGTCTGAGTCTTTAGCCTACTCTTATCCCTCTTTTGTCAACTCCGTGCTTCACTCCATACATTAGGATTGGAACCAGGACTCCATTGTGTGCTGGCCAGAAAAACTTTCAATTAAAGTAAGTGTGGAAAAATACTACTTTGCTGTTATTTCATTACATAAATTGTAGTTCTACCAAGAATTGCCAGTACATAACAGAAATCTAAGAAACAATATGTAATTAAATAAAAATATGTATTATTTGTTGATTCGGCATTAACATTATTAATGATATGTCGATAATTAAAAAAAATCATTTATATATTATTACCACACTCTAATATTTATTTAATATTACCCTGGTCCCTGAAGCGCTGAAGTGATCACCTTGCCTTCTTGTAAATAATGATTAAGATAACATTACGTCAATACGATACAGTGCCCTCTTCATCATTGGGTTTGGATAAGGGTTAGAAGAAGAAGATATTACAACTTATTGAGTTTTATTTCATTACACACGACTAGTTTCGAAAACAACTGCTTTCGGAACTATTGTGTATGAATCTATATTGTGTGTAATGAAACAAAACTCAGAAAGTGATATTATACAAGTTTTTAAATTGTTTTAAAATAATGTAGATTTAGGTGTTACCTACTGAATTTAAAAAAGAAAATTTTCAGCAAAGCGGAGAGTCCTTGTGTGTGTTTTTTCACAGGTTGATTGATTCGAAAATGATTGTCCATTTTAGGGGAGGTTTCTCGTTCGTCAACTCGTCACGCTTCCTCCATCCCTCCAGAGCCCAGACATGATTTGTATAATTCCGCCGAATGGCGATAGCCAAGGATGATATATTGGCCGGACGCAAATGGCACGTGAAATCGGCATTGTAATGGGCGACTGGGCATTAATAGGGCTGCCAAAAAACGAGAAAAAAACTTTTCATTCGAGAAAAATCATTTTTTGTTGTGAACGTGAAAATATCGTTCGATGAGGTAATCTATCAAATACGTCATACTCGTTACTGTATTATACATACCGCTCACTCCTTTCAACAAAGTCATATATTATAAATCGTCAATTTTCAGTTGTGCATGTTTTCGGAATGCCCATAAAATATACTATATCCCAGCAAAAGCGGCATATTTTTAATTAATATTTAACAGAAAACAGGGCAGAAAGGCAGGTTTGATAATGCAAACATGATTTACATATTGGTATTGCTGTCATATGGGATATTAAATATGTAATTGCATGCTATCGTGATATCCTTAACCGTATATATGAGAAAAATCTTGGAACATTTTAACAATGATCTGCAAAAAGATTGTAAACTTTTAAAAACCAAATAGTCTTTCCAAATATCACTGCAGAGTTGACATGAATGTTCTTCCATGCCTTGACTTTATTCATTATGATTAGATTGAATAAAAAGACCTTCAGAATTTTTTTGAGTGTGTCACAATGTACGTACTTGTTCATAATTATGCAAAATTGTATCATATATATATATATATATATATATATATATATATATATATATATATATATATATATATATATATATATATATATATATATATATATATATATATATATATATATAACTTCCAAGAATTTGAGTAGTGTGGTTGTCAATCATGTGTAGAATTGGTGAATGTTACACTCAGGCTTCCGTATTCTTCTTCATCTATGTAGAGATGTCATAAAATAAAATGATTAAAGGCTGTTAATCCAGCGTTTACAGTGCTTTTGAAGACAGATTTATTGTCAATAAATAAATAAAAATATATAAAATTTAAACAGGTAGGCAACCCTGCCACGAGTAGGTGTATGCTGAATCTCGATTTTAGTTTTTCATCATTTGTTCTGACGATGCCTGATCACGGAGTTGGTCCTCAATACGCCGACTGCGCGAGACATTTTGGGAGGAGAGAGCAGCAGAAACAGCATCTGTCAATGAAATGAATGATATCACTTCAATCATTAATTTATGTAGGTAGTTATATTGTCCACCTCCGTAGTGTAATGGCCAGTGCGCTCGGCTACCGCACTGGAGGTTCCGGGTTCGATTCCCAGGGGGCGGGGGTCAAAAAATATTTGTGATTTACTCTCAAATTTTTTCAATATTACCCTGGACTAGTACCTACCTGAAGCGAAGGGCTGATCATCTTTCCTTCATGTGTTGACTAACGGTCAACATAACATTGCGTTAATATGATGCAGTGCCCTATGCACCATTGGGATGCGGATAAGGGTTTGAAGAAGAAGAAGAAGTTTTATTTTAAACAAAATCCGGATCACTTTGAAATAGCTATGTAATTAGTTTGTTTTGTTTTATCAGCCTGCATAGTTTAAAGGTTAGCATATTTAGCTACCATGCTAGATAGAGGTAAAGGGTTCAATTCCCAGTTGGGCAAAATAATATAAGTATATATAATATCAAACTGGACTGCTCCTGCTAACTGATCACCTTGCCTTCATATAATAAACGACCAAATTAACATTGCATCAATTTTATAGTGCCATATGCACCGTTGATGGCGGGTAAGGATCAGTATTGTTACTAACCCTTGCATTAATTTCAAAAAGGTGGTGTCAATTTGTAGGGGTTTAGCGATTTATATCGGCTAAAATTGTACAAGTATACAAACTAGTATGGTTGCGGGTATGCTACATCGAGTGCCTTAATCATTGGTGCTATTCTCTTTTTTCCTACTTTCTATTCCTTCTCCATTTCCTTTCCCGTATATAAGAAATGTCCTTCAAACGTAACTCTATTACTATATTATTATTTATTAGAGAAAACAATATTATTGTTTAATAAATTAGTACATAATATTCTTGAATAAAGGAATATTAAACATTTATTTTTTATTTGCGGTCGTAAAAATAATGTTTCTTTTATTTCAAAAAATATATTACATTTATAAAAAGTATATTTTAACGACATCTATGACATATATAGACAAACATTATCTTATTTTAGTAACGAGTCTTCTTAGTCCAGATACCAACCAAAATTTCATTTAAATTAGGTGTAATTCTAGGCTGATAGGAATATTAATGAAAGGTTTTGTAGTTTGTCGCTAGATGGCAGAATTTTTTTTTATTATAAAAAAGAAAATTTAATATATTTTTCATGGTCACACATATTCTAATTACTTTTTTGAATATTTTATTTTTATTGTGCATTTTTATTCATTTCCTTTTCTCACTTTTTGTAACATAGATACTGAGCATTTATGGTGTGAAAAAAAGTTCACAACATTGCATTAGTTTGGTTATGTGTTAGAAATTAATTAATTTCAATTAAAATTTTCTTTTACGTGTGAGTTTTCGGCACTACCTATGGTTGAGTTGAGTTAGTTTTTTTTGTATATAGAAGAGACCTTCATGAAATGTACGTAAAATTATGTATTCAAGATTTTATCTTTATTTATTTTTCTTTGATGACATTAATTATCATGTTTTATTTCATGTGTTATTTAAAAAAAAAAATTCTTAATTCCTCATCCTTGCTTTATGGGTTCTCTTTATACTCAAACTGCAACATCAAAAGTTATTTTTACTAACGAATGCCTAAGTTTACATTATTTTTTTGACATCTCAACATAGATGAAGAAGAATATGAAAGTCTGGGCATTTAAGGGGCTTACGACCGTCATAGGCTGGTTTAAGGGATCTCTTAAACCAGCCTATGATGTGACAACACACGTGTAAAATTAACCACTTCTACCCATGATGGACAACCACACTACTCAAATTCGTGGATGTTCCCTATATATAATATGATTCAATTTCGAAACATTGTACAAGAATCACTAGAATTTTCACAGGAGACATCTATTCGTAAGACGAAGAAGCTTTTTTATGACATGTGTGAGGTCCGAATCCTGGATTATAATCACGTACATGAAAAACGCCAGAAATTATCCTTTTCATTGTATTATTTTAGCTTATAATTAGACCAGATAATTTACTAACAACATTTTGACTGTGTCCAAATACTTGTTCACAAATCTAGATTATCTCCAATTATAGTAGTTATTAAATGCCCAGACCTCTTTATCTAGGTTCAGATGTCCAAAAAAGAATATGAAATAACTCCTTTATTAGAGATAATTCTGAATTGTGAACAAGTATTTTGACACACTCAAACCCTTAGATGGAAGTATCAGCTTCTGAAACTAGTCGTAACAATAAATTCAACAACAAGTGGTAAAAAAACATGTGTTTTAAATAATTTATTTACATTTAAATTATAATATAACAACTTTGTAAGAAAGTCGAACTTCGCCTGCGCTCTCATTGTAACATTGTATAAAATATCCGGTACGAACTAGGTCCATATCGCTTGATTTATTAAATCCATATCATACGTGATAATCTGTCTTTATTGCATTATGTCTACTAGTTCTCACAACATGTGAGAACCTACATACTTGGGTCCAGACTCAGGAGGCTGTGGCGTGTATGGTGTATGGTGGATGGTGTGTAGGACACTTGCTCTTATTTATGAGACAGATTAAAGGCTTCTATCTTTGTTCATCTTGCGTCCATTCTGGTAGATAGAGCCTTTGTTGCGCCGATGGTACCACTTCTAACATTTACGAAAAAATTGGAGTGGATAACCACTCGACTGTTTCACAATAATTTGTAAGCATAACTTTTAACATAGTTAAAAATTTCTTCAATATTCACATTTTGAGAGTGTCTAATTAATCGTTCACAAATCTGGGTTTATCCATTTAGGAATTATATTTAAATTTTGACATCTCAATATATCTCTTTGTCTTTGTCAAAATGTAAAAATAAACTAATTAATTTATGAACTTTTTAAAACTTGTGGATATTGACCTTTCTGTAAAGTCTATAAATCTTTAAATATTCGCACATTTTTTGTAGTTTAAAAAAAAAAACCATCAGAATTGAAGCTTGATGATTCTCGTTAGAAAAGTTTATTTAAGAAATCTATAAAAGTTGGATGGAAGATTTTGAATGGGTAAGATAAATAACTTTTAACACAAATTAATATCATACCATAGGCTCATTAGAATATGTATCGGACGTAAAATAAATTATTAAGTCGATGGTAAAATTGGGCAAAATAATAAGTTTATGGTATATGAAACCACCAAATAATCGGCGGGTATATGATATATGAGAAATTGCATGAATGTGGAAGAGGCGAAGATTGTTCGCACATACAGATTGGTGTGCTTTTTTATTTTCTTTGCCTACATCTGCAGAGAAGCAGTGTAATGAAGCAAAATTATATGTCGCTCACGCCTTTCAACGTCATATATCAAAAAAGTTGATTTTTCAGGAGATCGTTTTTAAAAGTTTAAGAATATAATGAAATGTACTAAAAATAAATATCATGTTACTTATTAAACTTTTTACCATGCAACAGAACTTTTTAGGTAAAAGCTGAAGGTTTTTTCTCCATTTGAAAAATATTTAGTAGGTATATTTAAAAAAATTATTAAACAATAACTTTTCTTTAAAATGCAAAATAAAAACACTTTCCGCCCTGTAGCGGGTAAATATTAAGTTAAAAATATGCAACTTTATATAGTACATTTTATGGGCATTCCGAAAACATGACATGAAAATTGACGATTTTTAAAGTTGTTAAAAGGAGTGAGCGATGTAGCTACTACTAATACAAAATGAGCTGTAATTTAACAAATCGGTCGATGGTCATCTATTGCCAGGCAAAGTCGAGAAAGCCGCAATCGGAACATCTTCTTACTTAAATTAATAAGTGTACAAGATGGTTATAAGAACAACAAATAGACAGAAAGAATGATAAAACAGCATTCTTCCAGCGACGCAAGTAGCAGCGGCGGCCGAACCGATACGTTATATTAATCGCCTTCTGCAGTAAGAAATATCGAGCCGCCGCGATTGAATTATGGTATCCGTCCATCCATATCGCTTCCCGGGACATCTTTATTATTTTTAATGCTATTTTATTTGCGTTTTTCTTTCGCTATCGGCGCACAGGTATCATTGTACGCGATATCCTCGGCGGAGTGATGCGATCGCGTATATGCCTCTGCGCCGAGATAATTTATGCGATTGATGTGTGTGCCATTTCCGGTACTTTGTTGGTCTCATAAGATTGGCCATATTCAACCAAGGATCCATGTTTTATAATTTTTTCGTGGTCATTGATTGTATTTCTGGAATATCTTCACACACACACACACACACATACACACACACACACACATTCGATTCAATTCAAACCCTTATCCGCACCCCAATGGTGCAAAGGGCACTGCATTACATAAAAACACAGTGTTATCTTGATCGTTAACACACGAAGGAAAGGTGATCTGCCCTCCGCTTCAGGTACCAGTCCAGGATAATATTGAATAAATATTATAGTGAAAAAATCACTTATATTTATTTGACCCCTCTAGGAATCGAACCCGGGACCTCCAGAACGGTAGCCGAGCGTGCTGACTATTACACTACGGAGGCGGACACATATACACACACACACACACACACACACATATATCTTTGTAGAATGTTGAGGTCTTTTTTCCATGAAGCTTTGTTTTATTTGACTTTAGAGTTATTATACATTGACGCACATAAACACACACGCAACTTTTTAACCAATCGTGTCTTTCGTTATATTGTCAGATTGAATCCAGCATCAGTAAGTTTAAAGAGATTAGAATCATGATCCATATAACGTAAGAGAAGGAACTCAAGCACATTTAATCCTTATCGAGAGTATTACATTAAAATTTATATATTGATACAACTCATCCTGAGAATTAAATTAATAATTCAGATGAATATGGCAAAAAACCACACTTTATTTTTGGTAGCATAAAGAAAATTTTCTACGTATTTTAATCTTTATCCGCACCCAATAGTGCATAAAGCGCCGCAACTCATTGTTGCCATGTTATATTGATCGTTAATTACATGAAGTCAGTGATCAGTCCTGCGTTTCAGGTACTAGTACTGTGTAATATTAATAAATGTTTGGAGTTTTCCTGTTTCACACCTGTTTCATTTTTGTCCCTCCCGGGATCAAACCCGTGACTCGCAGCATGAAAGCTAAATGTGATGAATACTACGCTATGGAAGCGGACAAAGAATTTTTTAGAGAAAGAATATATTTCAAAACTTTATTCGACAGTCACTTTGTGTTCACACTTATTTTTAACCACACTTTTATAATTTTTTTTACTCATACATATATTTTAATTAACTACATGACATTGCGCACGTGACTTCACTACAGCCATCTATGGTTTATATTTAGATTGTCTTAAAATAAATCATTTATATAATCAAATATAAAAAGTTGGGCGTTATCAGTTTTCATCTCTATATCTTTCTAACAAATAACTGTTATTTTTAATGAAGAGATCACTTGGTAAATACCACAATTTTTAAAAACTTATTTTGATACGTTTTCGATGTATTCCGCATCATTTTCAATATACGGTGTTGATAATGATGCGGAATGCATCGAAACACGTGTCACAATAGAACAAAAAAAATATTGGTATTAACCGAGTAAAACTCAAATTGAAATGAAAGTTAAGAAATTTTCAAAAATGTGTAGGCCCAATATCACGTTGGCGGATATATTCTCATTAATTCGAAACCCATAACTTATGTTTCGTGCCTATAGTAATTAATATGTTGTTCTACACATCGGCTGGAAAAAGATAGATTACAAGCCATAAATCGACTTTCTAAACGCATTTTACGTCAATTTCAGCCGATAATTGCTACGAAATCCAGTTACTTAAATTCCTACCGAGATAAACCTGAAGGAGTTATTCACTTGTTCTTTTAGTAATAGGAAGTATTACTTAAATCAGCCCACTTTACGAGCCGACACACTGGAATTATGCGTTTCAGAAAATATTTCATCCAAACACTTTTACTGCTATTAATCACATTTACAACATTTTGAGTGTGTCCAAATACTTGTTCACAAAATCTGGATTATCTCCAATTACAGGAGTTATTTTCATATTATTTTTTGACATCTCATCAAAGATGAAGAAGAATATGGAAGTCTGGGTATTTACGGGGCTTACGACCGTCATAGGCTGGTTTAAGTGATCACTTTACACACGTGTAACATTCACCAATTCTACCCATTATTGACAACCACACTACTCAAATTCTTGGAAGTTCTATATATATGAACCAATTTAGAAACCTTGTTCATGAATCACTAAAACTTCACTAGAGACATCTATTGGTGTGATGTAAAGAAGCTTTTCATATACATACATACTAATATACTAATATAAGAGTTTCTGCTTAATAAAAAGCTTCTTTACATCTCACCAATAGATGTCTCTAGTGAAGTTTTAGTGATTCATGAACAAGGTTTCTAAATTGGTTCATATATATATAGAACTTCCAAGAATTTGAGTAGTGTGGTTGTCAATAATGGGTAGAATTGGTGAATGTTACACGTGTGTAAAGTGATCACTTAAACCAGCCTATGACGGTCGTAAGCCCCGTAAATACCCAGACTTCCATATTCTTCTTCATCTTTGATGAGATGTCAAAAAATAATCACATTTACGTTTTCACAAGCACGAATCGTCGCTCATCTAATCGACAGTCGTAGTTGACTCACTAATATTTTCATCATTTTTAGTGTGTCCAAATACTTGTTTACGAATATGTATGTAGAAGATAATGGTGTAATTATAAGTCTGGGTATATAAGTAGGGATTATGACCTGTCATAGGTTAGTTAAGTGATCACTTTACACACGTGCAACATTTACTATTCAACCCATGATTGACAACCATACTACTCAAATTTGCAGAACTCCTAGATACGAGTATGTACGAGATGTAAAGAAACTTTTTTATTAAGCAGAAACTCTTATATTAGTATGTTACTAATATTTTCATCATTTTTAGTGTGTCCAAATACTTGTTTACGAATATGTATGTAGAAGATAATGGTGTAATTATAAGTCTGGGTATATAAGTAGGGATTATGACCTGTCATAGGTTAGTTAAGTGATCACTTTACACACGTGCAACATTTACTATTTAACCCATGATTGACAACCATACCACTCAAATTTGCAGAACTCCTAGATACGAGTACATGTATTGATCAATCTCATGACATAGTACATTTAAGTTCTCAACAGCCATCTTTATTGGATTGAGAAAGTTTTTATTTAGCAAAAACCCTCTTATTTTTATGTCGGATCTGAGCCCCGGATTATTTTTACATAAAGAAAAACGCCTGAAAACATGATTTTATTTTTATGTGCCTTATAATGCTTAAAACTTTGGTGAACCAGCCTATGGCAGGTCGTAAGCCCTATTAAAAACCAGACTTCCATATTCTTATTCATCTGCATATGTTTAGATGTCAATAATCTCAATTAAAATCCAAGTGTTGTTAGTGACCCAAAGTAAGTGGACAATTCAAACGATTTTTAAGTATAGAAAAATAATTTGATTAATTGATTCGGAGTGACATTGCGGTAATATCTATTTTTTTCAATTTAATTTTACTTGCTAAATACCACAATTTGTTATAATCTATTATGATACGAGTTTCGATGCATTCTGAATCATCACGGTTTTTAAAATGATACGCAGTGCATAAAAAATGTGTCACTAGAAACTTTAAGAAAAAGTGGTATTTAGCAATTAAAAGTTAAATTTTAAAAGAAAATCAAAAATGTATTATATTTCGACCATAAAGTTGAATTAACTTACGAGTACATTTATAAAATTGATTCCTAGGAATGTAAGGTTTGCTTAAAACATATCGCTCACTCCTTTCAACAACGTCATACATCAAAAAAACTTGATTTTTCAGGAGATCGTTTTTAAAGTTTAAAATATAATCAAATGTATTAAAAAATAAGTATCAAGCCACTTATTGAACTTTTAAACTTTCTGCCCTGTGGCGGGCAAATATTAAGCCAAAAATACATTTTCTGGGCATTTCGAAAACACGCACAACTGAAAATTCACGATTTTTGATATATGACGTTGTTGAAAGAAGTGAGCAATATATTAGAAGCATATCACAGCTTGGTTATATAAGGCACAAAAAGCTCCCGGAATTCATTGAAAAGTTTACGTAATGTTTTTGTTAGTGATTAATTTATCGACTCTTTATTTTCCAAGGACTATGACGTCATTTAGTTAAATAAGAATATGTACATTATTCTTTTGAAGAGCAATATTTCTAAGCCATCTCACGCAGTGCCGCTAAGAGATTGAATATGCTAATCAGCTACAATGTCCAATTAAAATAATGACCACGGTGCGCCGCTGAACTTAACAATAGCTTTGGAGAATACACGTAACCGGTTTCTGGGCATCTTCGCAGGGGCGTATTAACGAAGGGGGCAAGCCAGCTTTATTAAAAACAATATATTTATTTATTCGTTACGCCGTGAATTAATATCAATGGATAGACGAGATGTAGCATGTGTGTAATCTGAAGAGTGTGATGGAATGCGAGGCCTCAGAGGCTGGTCTTAAACTCTATGTATCAAAATTTCGGATAGAAATTCAAATGGACGGAGGCTTTATGCCAGTCTATTCTACAGTATGGTATATTGCTTGGGGTGGTACGAGTAATTCATTGTTAAAAAGTGTTATTGTTTCCCAAAAAATTATAATGCAAAATAACATATTTTTTTACGCATATTTTTAATTATTTTAATTAAATTAAACACTTGAATAATCCACTGAATTGAGTTTTATTTTTATTTACGACTAGTTTCATACACATAAAGTGTATTTTTTATACACTTAAATTATTACACTCTGTTACAAATAAAGGTCAAGTCATGAATAATTTAGAAAATTTAGAAATACATAAAAATTTAAAATGATTAAAGGAAACACTTGTTTTTTACCACTTGAGTTTTGTTATAGACTACATGTTTCAGAAGTTAAATTTCCATCATTCAGGTACAGACCTGATACAGATAAAAACATTATTATACAGATAGTTATTATACAGACCTGAATGATGGAAGTTTAACTTCTGAAACATGTAGTCTATAATAAAACTCAAGTGGTAAAAAACAAGTGTTTTCTTTAATCATTGTAACATGTCTTACCACAAAGTTAATGCCGAAACAATAAATAAAATAAAAATTTAAATTCAGATAAAACAATAATTAATAATATACTGTTTCAAAATACGTCACCATTATTATCAATGTTTCCTTTTACAAAAAATGTTGTTCCTTAACCCCCCTACATATATTTATTAACCTATATATACACCCAAAGATGATACACCAGAAGATGAAAACAATTGTCGTTTTCGAAACTAGTCGTAAATAAAAATAAAACTCAATTCAGTGGATTATTCAAGTATATTATTTCAAGAAATAATATATCAATATGATCCACAAAGTTAATGCTTTCAATATTCAAAACAGATTATTCAAGTGTTTAATTTAATTAAAATAATTATGTCGTTCCACAAAGTTAATGCCGAATCAATAAATAACATTTTTTAATTGTTATTTCTTTAAGGATGCTCTTATTTTACTTATTTTTCACATTCAGTCTCTCTTATTCTTTATTTATTAAGAAGTTTAACTTATTTCATGTCATTCTCACTATAAAAACCATAATTCATTTAAAATTGTATATATTGTAAAACACTTGATAGTTCTCATATTAAAATCTAGGTTTTACAGTTATATTTCAATTGACAAAGGATAAAACACCATAATTTAATAATGATTGGATGAGTGTACGGTTTCTGTGGGAAAGTTTTCTTAAGTATCAAAATGAAATTAATTGAATTTGCACCTAGTTATAATGATTTATTAATTTCTGGTGGATCTTTTTATTATTATTAATAGCACACTACCAAATGTAATAAATAAATAAAATTAATGTCCAAATCTATTAGCGTCTGGGCTTCTCGAATATCGCCTCTGGCTAGAAGTGTTTGGCTTTTTGGCTTCCAGCATTAATAAATTAAACGAATTTTATTATGTTCAATAATATATTACAAAACGTAATACAAGGACTTAAATAATCTATAAATTTCATGTTACCCAACATGTAAAATACGGTAATGATCAAGTAATTATTAGGACACTAGCTCTATTTTTTGCTGAATTTATGAAGATGAGATTTATGGGAATCCATACGCGTTGGTTCGTTTATATTTTGTTCAATTCAGAGCAAAAAATTAGCGTTTTGTTATACAAAACTGTATAAGAGTATCTAATACAATTTAGCAAAATTTAACCATAATATTATAAATATTTAAAGCATTAACTTTGTATTATTTTTTGACATCTCATCAAAGATGAAGAAGAATATGGAAGTCTGGGCATTTACGGGACTGACGACCGTCATAGGCTGGTTTAAGTGATCACTTTACTCACGTGTAACATTAACTAATTCTACCAATTATTGACAACCACACTACTCAAATTCTTTTAAGTCCTATATATATATGAACCGATTTAGAAACCTTGTTCTTGAATCACTAGAACTTTACTAGAGACATCTATTGGTGAGATGAAAATAAGCTTTTTATTGAGCAGAAACTCTTATATAGTATGTGAGGTCTGAATCCTGGATTGTAATCACATACGTGAGAAACGCTAGAAAATATTATTTAATTTTTATTATTTTAGCCTACAATTTGACCAGTTAATTTATTTACAACATTTTGAGTGTGTCTAAATACTTATTCACAAATCTGGATCTCCAATTATAGGAGTGATTTTTCATAGTATATAATATAAAAAATAACTCCTATAATTGGAGATAATCCAGATTTGTAAACAAGTGTTTTGACACACTCAAAATGTTGTAAAATACATTTACTTTGTGGGTAGTCATTTTTCTGTTACATTTAAAAAAAAGTTTAAATTTAATTACTTTAATAAGCTGACACTTTTTGTATATTTTTTATATACAACAGTTACTTTTAATTTAAATTTTACGTGGTAAATACCAAATTTACCTTAAAATCTGTTGTGAGGAATGTTTTGATTCCTTGCGCATTATTTTGAAAATGGTGTTCGAAAATTAAAAGGAATGCATCGAAACATATATCACAATGAATTTGAAGAAAAAGTGGTATTTACCATGTAAAATTTAAATAAAAAAAACGGGCAGACATTACAACAAAGTGACTGCCGAATCAATTAAGGTAATATTTATCAATTAAGTATTTACAGGTACATATGTAAGAATTAAGTAGTAAAAAACGTACAAAATGGAATCTATACTCGATTTTTTCAGAGCAAAAGTTATAAGTGATCACGCTGGGAGTATTTCCGTGTTTTAATTAACATATCGAGCCACATCTGCAGGTTGAGGGGTCATTAGATCTGTCAGTCAAGCTCCTCTCAGAGGCTGTAGACTATTCTCTCCGCGTGGGAATGGACCAAGAGATCAATGTTATATTTTCATCGCATTTACATACATTGTGTGTGTAACTGATATGCTTCAAATAGATAAGTGCTCTTATATGTTAATATGTCTTTCGAATTATCGAATGCCGCATTATTTCAGCTCTAGCTAACTAACGAACTAACCATCACGCTGCTTCTACGCAGGAGTAGGTAGAGAGAATAGAACGCCGCATCAATCTGTCTTTGCAAAGAAGATTCTTTATTAGATTTTTCTGAGGTACTTTTTTTTTATTGGGACTTAAAAATTTAATTAAATCTTTATCAACCTACTCCATTCCTTTCTAAATAAACAAAATCATCAAAAACGAACTAACTAACTAAAAATCACAATGCTTCTCCACAGGAGTAAACAGAGAAAATAGAACGCCACGTCAAACTGTCTTTGTAAAGAATCTTTACCTCTTACACATTCGTGCATCTTCTCATACATACCCGCCAAATATTCCAACTCCTGACCCGACCACACCCAATTATTTTAAATAAATGATCATGCCAAGTTTTCCTCGGTCTTCTTCTGCTTCTATTACCAACTACATTCGTCTCATAAATTTGTTTTACTGTTCCTCCTTCACTCATTCGATTCACACACACACATGATTTCTGCAAGATTGACGTTTCGCTTAAACTTAATTTTTAGATTAAATTGATAAATGTTATAAAATAACCCAAAAATAATTATTACGATTGTGAAAAAAAAATCACGTTATAAATTAACATGTTGTACTGATAAGACCAGCTTTGAGTATATTATCGTAAACTCGAATAGTTTCGAGAATTTTAGATGTTGTAATCAAGATGTGAATATACAAATATATAAAACTGATTTTTATTTTTACCCATTGATGAGAATATTTATACGACTTGTACATACAAATACGACTTGTTTCGAGAATTTTAGATGTCTCATCAAAATGTTATTATACAAAACTGTTTTGTATTATTGACCCATTGAATATTATATTTATACGACTTATATAAACACGGGTTTCGAGAACTTTAGATGTTTTGATTACCATGTTAACATACAAAACTGATTTGTATTTTGAACTATTGATGAGAATATTTGTAATTTTGAAATCTTGTTGTATTCACACTCAAAAGTGGTCTTATACAAGTGTTTTATTTTTATATTAAAATTTTAGATTCAATTTATAATTGTTTTCAGTGGTAAAATCTCTACAAAACATTATCAAATATATATATTTTTTTCATTAATTAATTCGGCTTAGGTGACATCACTTTCTGGTAAAATTTATCCATTTCAATTTCTGTTTTACTTGGTAAATACCACTATTACTTAAAATCTATTGTGACACGTGTTTCGATGCATTTCAAACAATGAAGTTTTTAAAACGTTTGAAAAATAATGTACGGTTGTTAGGCAATATTAAATTAGGTTTATTCACTCACAAAGTACAATATTACCGTAGTTATTGGACTGGAGTAGTTTCCAGCAAACGGCGTAAGTGGATAAGAGCACCTCATCACCGGGTCGTGATGACGTGAGCTAACGATCATCACGTTTCGTGGAGAGGCGTCATCATCACATGATGACAATTGGGATGGATCTTCACATCGATGTAGCCTTGTCAGCTGATGGTACATACGTCAGGAATATCTGAGAGATTGCATTACAACATACCTTTTAAAAACAATATCAAAGTTTGATGATTGAATTTTGATATATTTTTGGAGACTGAAGCAGTCGAAATGCGTTCTTTCAGACGAATGTGCGGCAAAACGTTGTACAATACATATTCGAATGGTGATATAAAAAAATAATGCAAGGCTAAGATAAGCATAATCGATTAAATTAAGAAAGGTGTGTTTAGATGTTTTGGGTATGTGAATCGAATGAGTAAAAAAGGACAGAAAAACAAATTTATGAAGCAAATTTAGTTGGTAATAGGAGCAGAGGAAGACCGAGGAAAATTTGGAATTATCAAGTATTTCAAGTTTTTGAAAGTGGCCAGGTCAGGAGTCATTAGCCGTCATTTAATAAAATATTATGTAAATAATATTAATTAAATAACAGCCAAGTGGAGAAAACCAGTTTTGTGAACAAGTATTTGGACACACTCAAAATGCTGTGAATAAAATAGAAAATCACAAAGTTAGTGCTTCAAACATAAATGATATATTTTTTGGTTGGTTTGTTACGTATTTTTTTTGTATTGCGCTACTATTTCAACATAAGTTATAAAGCGCCCTTTAGGTAATTTTTTATAAAAAATAAAACTACAAATAAATTAGCATTTATTATTATTATCATTATTATATTGCGAATGCAAGTACTCATATGGAACGTGACTAATGAGTCGTTCTTTACTAGATCCTGGATCATGAATCGATTCCATATTGTCACAGATACAACGAGGCGAGTAATCGGACCGATCGGTAACTGCAAGCAAATGCGAGGATAATAATATGATACGTGACTGCCAAGAGGACATTATCATAATGTGCGAGTCCTGGATTCGATTCCGTATTGTCACAGCTCTAAGGATGGTAGTAATCTGCCTGATTGGGAACACGTCCGCGGTGAAATTGACACAATTGGACTTGAAATTACATGTCTTGTACATCTGGTATCCCATATTGTGATGGGTGAACGTTTTGGAATTCTGCTCAAAGAGAAAATCGAAGTTTTATTTGGTTCCGAGAATCGACACCTTCTTCTTTTTTTGTGAGCGCCATATCAGATTTCCTTGACGTCGATTATCACTTGAGAGTAATTATCCTTGTCTTGGGCAGGTCTAAACAGAGCCTCAACGGTCCTGATCTTCTTAAAATCTCGGATATTCCGGAGCCAGGAAATCTGTCTTCTGCCCATACCTCGTCAATCCTCTATTTTGGCTTTAATGATTAGTTGAATTAGCTCGTACTTCTCTCCTTTTAGCACATGCCCCAGATAGGACACCTTCCGGACCTTGATATTAGTCAGCAAATGTCTCCCTGCTGTCGCTTTTTGGTTCACATTTGCGTTGCTGACCACATCAGTCTATGAAATGCATAGCATTCTACGATGCAGAATTAACACCAACAACACGTAAAATTTTTTCCATGGTGTAATAGAAAAAATGAAAAACCATGAGTTTTTGCCGATATCAAAAGTTTGTAAGGAAAGCGAATTGCCAATGAATATTAGCAAATAAAAAAATGTTTTTTCAAATGATGAATGTAAATTAAGGTGTAAAATTTTAGTGAATGGGGAAATTCTGAAACAGGTAGATGATTTTGATTATTTAGAAAGCATGTTTTATAGGGATGAAAAGATTGATAAATATTTTGAAAGGAGAGTAAATGCTAGGAACATAATGAATGGAGCACTGACGTCAGTTTTAGCAAAAAGAGACGAACATTTTTATTTATTTAGAGAATGCACTTAAGTACTTGTCTTTATAAATTGATTTTTGAATTTAAAAAAAGGTGTTTTATTTAATAATTTTAATAAAATAAAACGTTGCTGAGAAACGTGTCAATGTTATTTTTTAATGCGTAATAAATTATAAAATATTACGTATTAAAATTTTTAACGGTTATTTTGTTTTATATATCGAATCTTAAAACAAATCTTAAATGATTTTGTGAGTTATTTTGCATAGTTAAATATAATTTTACCGAGTAACCTGAATTATCACTAAGTATGTTTATAAGACCAGAGAGACGTTCATTAGCGTATCAGCTAATTTAAAAAATATTATTGGTGAAAGATGGTCCATTCAAAATTTAATGGTCTTCTCATCGCTGATGCTGGATTGGAAAAGTGTAATTATTTGAATTTCGTATCATTAACGATAATTATTGTAAATATACGATTCACCATATTAATGTGTGATCAATGTTATTTATGACTGATATTGAAATATTTTATTTTGCCATATTTAAAGTGATGAACAAACTTAACCCTCCCTTCCCGGTGTTGTATATCTTATACACATTGCTTCTAATAACCATCAATATATCTATAAATATAATAAATACAAGGCTGAGATTTTAGGTATTCCTTCATAACATATTTACGCGTTGATTTAAAAATAATGTTGATTATATTCAGAATTATCGGGTACATCGGAGGTATTTTGTGAATATCGGTAACCAATTCACGTATAAACAGCGCGTGGAGAGTATGAGGGAACCGCAACACTTTATTCGCATCTCACTCTTGCATACTTGCACTGCGAAAGCGTAGGGAGCTCAAAGCTCAATGTTCTCTGGCTAGCTAGCGGGCTAGCGGCAGTAACTTTTGAGCTTGCAACTAGAGTAGACTTATGATTGTTCCGTGAGCGATGCCAGATGGTTTTTTAATGTTTTCAGCAAATAAATCTTTGTTATTATAATGATTGACCTCAATTATAATAAATTAAGGGGATTAGTATGCTAATGTCTGTATTTTTCCGATTTGAAATGGATTTTGTGTGAAAAATTCCATCATTTTGAATTTGTGGCAGGGGTTAAATCCTGCTAAAATATTCCATTACCATTTGACCTTCATTTTTGTTTATTTGTTAGTATCTTTTTCAGTAGAATTGGGTGATACTTCTCGCTATTCATCATCTCAGTCACTGAAAGGAGCAGCTCTGGTCCATTATACGAGGAACACCTAGAAACATTTGTAGAGGGTGTTTAAAATATGAAAAAAGTTTTGTTTCAATTAATCTGTTCGATACTGTACATATTTTGTTTTCAACCTATCACCATACGAAATAAATCAAAGAATAAAAAGAAATAATATATGAAAATGAGGAAAAAATATACTGAAAAACTATACTTATATAAAACTAAAGAAATTTATAATGTGAACTTGAGTATTTGAATCAACGATTTTGAATAGAAGAATCTATAAAAAATGTAATATTCACATTATGTTGAAAATAAATGGTTATTGACGCCTTGGAACTATTAGCTGAAATCCAAAGATATTATCTTTCATTAGTAACTGCAGTTTACCTATTTGATTCGCTAATTGATGTCTGCATACATAATCTCACGCGTTGCAATGTTAAATGCAAATAATTCGAAGATAAAGCTGAAGTTATAAATCGTTATTATATTATACCAATTTTATTAATTGTACAACATTATTTAAAAGGATTTAGAATATTCCGAGAATGCTGTGTAAAATGATGATTATCAAATGCATAAATGGTACTTAATGATTTTTTAAACATAATAAATTCATTGATACTTAAATTATATTTGTAAGGAAGTTAGGTCGTTTTTTTCCGTCACATTAAATTACCAGTTTTATCAGGCTCGTAGTTTTCGAATTGATTTAAAAATGCACAAAGTATACTTTTATGTAGAAGCATACACACATATTATGCACGTTTCAAAATAATCTGACATTTGTTATTAATAATATATTAATGTATTTAACAACTTTAAAAAAAGTTTAATTATTCACTTAAAAATAATAAGTTTTAGTATTTTCATCAAAGTAAGTCCGTATTCGTTGTAAAGGCTTTAGGATATCGTACTGAAGGTCTAAGACTCGTTCCTAGGAATATCAAAATAAATATATTTAAAAAATTCACCCTACTATTCATTTACTATTACCCTCAGCTGGTCCTTGAAGCGCAGGACTGATAACCTTCTTCATGTAATTAATGATCAAAATAATAATAGTACATGTGATTAAAACGATAAGCAGAAGAATAATAAAATATTTAAAAATATGTTTGAAAAAATCATTAAATTAATTAAATGTTGTGCGATGGGGAAGAGAAAGAAGACGTTTCTGGAGAGATCTTGTAAGAAGAGCGAGTTCGGATCGAGTGGTGAGGGTGGCAGCGGACAGCAACATAAGCGGGATCAGAACCCCAGGAAGACCACCTAAACGATGGAAGGATAGCTGGTCTTCCACCTCCCAGGAGCGACCCGAGAATGACAGGACCTAGTCCTAAAAGAAGAAGAAGAAGAAGAAGAAATGAACAGGGAAAAATTGTAGCAAATTAGATAAAATAGTATTTTCAAAATCTGATCCATTTTACTAGAATGTCGGATGATTCAATAAAATATCTCAGTTAATGGTAATGTCATTTAAAATTATGATATATTTTTGATGATAAAAAAATTATCACTTCTAAAATACCATCGTATTTTATATTAATTTTAATAAATTTTATTTCATAAGGTGATTTCGCAGTGATTTTATGGCAATATATATCACGTTTGTTTTAAATTTTACCTTGTAAATACTACAATTACTTAAAACCTCTTGTGACATCACTGTCAAACACCTAATGAAAATGAAGCTGAATGCATCGAAACACGTGACACTAATAATTTTAAGAAATACTGGTATTTACCAAGTAAAAACAAAAAACTTTAATTTTGTTTAGAGTTCATAAGTATGTTTATAGAAAACAGTAACATCGATTCCTTTATAAATATGTACATATGTAATAAAGAAGTTAATTTTTTTTAAATCGCGTATTAAAAATCGGCCACTGTTACCATCTGAGATCGCTGTTCAATTAAATATATATAAATATGAGTCCCTATTCAAGTCACATATCCTTATAAATTTAGCAATTCATAAGGCTGTTTCATATTCTCCATTCTTCTCCCTTCAGTGTTGGATAATGGCATAAAAGCCTTATCCCGTAGTTACTATCTGTCAAAATAATGACTTTTGAAAGATCCGCTCAGCTTTTTCAATTTATATGCCTCGCAATACATCAATAATTTATTATTTTTCTATTATATCCGTAAGTTATTGCCGTGCCGCTTTCTCATGGAGCTTTTTAAAATAATAAACTTAAGTTATTAATATTAATAAGTAAAAAAAATCATGTATTACATTGTTTGATAGTCGTTTATAAATGTGAAACAAGATAAAATAAAACTGGTCAAACATGTATAAGGTCTAAAATATTTAAAATTATCAACTCTTTATTACCTTCGAATGGATATTATTTGTAAAACACTCTCCTTATTATCCATTGTTTACTTTGTGTAATAAAACTTATTTATGACTACCGGTTTCGGAAAATTATTCCATCACCAGGTCATTAAAATAAAATTATTACGAGATGACATTTGTATTTTAAAAAAATAAAAAAAAATTTGAAAGAGAGAAAGACGACAAATGAATTACAATGGGAATATTTTCAAAAGTGGAGTAAAAGTTGAAATTAGTTAGTTATTTATTATGGGTAAGTCTTTATTGATTGCTTTACTTATTTCGAATTTTTCTAGATTATCTAAACAAAGACCAGTTTTATTTACATGTAAAATTTCCATACCCGTCTTTACCAGTTATGGTATTTTCAAACGAATGTTCTTTTGAAAATGCCATAACTAGGCGAAATAATCGTAACAATATTAATTTTTAGGTGTTTTTAATAAAATACAACTTAGTAGACTCAAAAACTCCATATTTTATTTAAATATTAATACATAAATTAAAATGGAGTTCTACAAATTAAACGCCAAATCAATAAATATGTACAATATATCGTAGTCATACAAGAGAAAGTGACCAAGTGCATTCTTTACAAAAACGTGATCATTGACTATTTGATATCTGACTAGGTTAATATTGCCCTGAAAAAAATCCCAAAGGATTTTAAACATGAAAGTAATACATATTAGAAGTATAAAAAATGACTAACTGCATTGATGTTTATTTTATTACCAAGTAAAAGTGACTTAAATGGCCCCCCTGAACATTTTACATTTTATCAGTTGGTCACTTTCTCCTGTACGACTACGATATGTCGCTCACTCCTTTCAAGAACGTCACAAATCAAAATACTTGATTTTTCAGGAGAACGTTTTTAAAGTTTAAACATATAACACAATGTATTAAAAATAAATATCATGCCACTTATTGAACTTTTTACTGTGTAACAGATCTTTTTAGTTAAAACCTGGGTTTATTTCTCCATTTGAAAAATATTTAGTATATTTAAAAAAATAATTAAATAATACCTTTTCTTCAAAATGCAAAAACAACACTTTCTGCCCTGTAGCGGGTAAATATTGAGTTAAAAATATGCCTCTTTTGCTGGGATATAGTACATGTTCTGGGCATTCTGAAAACATGCACAACTGAAAATTGTCGATTTTTGATTTATGACGTTCTTGAAAGGAGTGAGCGATGTGTTAATGATTACTCGATATACTCGTACATAAACCGACAGTAAATTGAAAAATAATTCTACCACATGTACCGATGACAAGTGGCCGTCTCGACAATTCACCACACGTCGATGAAGCAATACTTTAACGCTTAAAATTATTCCTCTTCATTTTACACAAACAAAATCTCTTGTGATAACATTTTTTGGGCCTTTTTCTCACGGCGCCTGCGCTTGAGCTGTGAGGCCGGGTTCCCATTCGTCATTAGTGACGGATTTACAATGGCAGTTCCGCGTTACCTACCGCGGAGAAACATATATGGTTGCCAATAGGTACACGCGGACATGCGAAACAAGATGCAGACATGCTGCAACATGCTTCGGACATGCCACAGTGAAACATGCGAAAATGAGATATATTGTTGACATTTCTTTTTTCATTTATTGATTCGGTAGTCAATATTTATCCATTTCGAATATTTTGTTTTTATTTCACTCTCATCCGCACCCGATGGTGCATAGGGCACTGCATTATATAAACGCGGTGTTATCTTGATCGTTAAGACACGAAGGAAGGGTGATTAGTCCTCCGCTTCAGGTACCAGTCCGGGGTAATACTGAATAAATATAAGGGTGAAAAAATCAATATTTATTAGACCCCGCCTCCTGGGAATCCAGTACGGTACGGAGGTAAAGTTTTACTAGGTAAATACTACTATTTCTTCAAATCAATAGATCACAATAGTGATACGGCGTTTGAAAGTAATGTGGAATGCATTAAAACACGTTTCATAGTAGAATTTAATAAAAAGTGGTATTTACCAACTAAAACTTAAATAAAAATGTGTTTGTTCGATAAATTAGCAGGTATTTAGCCTTTTGGTATTAATGCTGAGTATTTTTTTTACAGACAAATATGGAAGTCTGGGTATTATAGGGCTTACGAAGTATCAAAGGTTGAAACCGGTAGACATAAAAATCTCGGTGAGTGGTTATATACTAATATTACCAACATTTTTGTAAAAAAATAAATAAATATCATAGGTTGGTGTAAGTTATGATTACATACGTAACATTCAGCATTCTACCCATGATATTCATCCACACTACTAAAAGTTACTACACTTACCACGCTATCACAACAACAAAAAAATAATGTAATTTTAGAAATGTTTTTAAATATTGGAGCTTTCGTTAAATTTGCGAGCTTTTTATGAATCGACGAGGTCGTTCAAAGGCAGTTGAGTGGTAAGTAGTCGGTGGTCAGTGGTATGTAGTAAGTCAGCGAGCCGTAGCAGGTGTCTGCCTTCCACCCACGGGCTCCATAACTCTTAGCACTGCTTCATGACAGAATGAGGAACTGAATGTTGAAAGCTCGGCTGGAGTCACGAAGGGATGGTGCATCAACCACTTCTGTCAGGGGTGAAATTTAAGATTCAGACCAAGGTTATGATTATTTTATTTATTGTTTCGGCATTAACTTTGTGGTAAGACATGTTATAATGATTAAGGAAAACACTTGTTTTATACCACTTGAGTTTTATTAAAGACTGCATGTTTCGGAAGTTAAACTTCCATCATTCAGGTCTGTATAATAACTAAAGTATAAAATATAAAATTGTTCTATAAAAAAGGAGAGGGGAAATTTAGGGGGAGAGGGTTAGTCAAGGGGCGGAGTTTGGAAACAAAGGAAAAATGGAAAGCAAAGGTGAAGAATTAAGAAACAATATATTATTTGATTAATTATTATTATAATTTAAAATAAAACAAGTGCTTTCTTTAATCATTGGAACAAACAAAAAAGTAATTTTTATTCATATATAATAGTTTTATAAAAAACATACGCGTATTCGTATGCAAAGTTGTGTTAAAAATTATGGCGATTGGTGAACAATTTTAAAAGATTTAAGATTTTGAAAAAACTAACTTTTTAATTTCAATTTGTATAAATGAATATCCAAATAGTACGTGGTAATGATTCCAATCATAAAATGTCTCGTATCTACAGTTAGAACAACAAATTATTTTACTTCCCTAGATTAATTATAAAATAATCACAATTCAAACATTTTGCAACGGTTTTTACTAAGTTAAATTGATTGCATACATAAATGTTCTCTTTTTCTTTACCAGTGAAAATGGCAGTTGATGCGTCGATGCGAACATTGATTGATTCAGGTGTCTTACAGAGGTTATTTCAAGGTTTATCAACATCATCATGTTAGCAACAATCCAATAACGGAATTCTGAGAATATATTGTGGACGAGGACGTGTCCAAAGCGTCAATTAGTATGGATAAATTAGACTGAAGTTTTGACAGACAGAAATATTGTTCACAAATCTGGGTTTTCCATATTTTTATTAAGGATTTATTTTAACATTTTTTTGACATCCTAAAAAGACGAAAAAGAATATGGATTTGTAAAATTTACTGGGATTATCACCTGTAAATTTCAAATATTTGAAAAGTGGGGTTGTCGATCATCAATAGAATGGTGAAGGTCGCACGTGTGTTAGACGATCACTTAACCAGCCTCCGACAGGTCACAAGCTCTGTAAATACCCTGAAATCCACATCTTCTTCATCTATGTTGAAATTTAACAAAAAATGTATATAAGGCCACATTTGAGTTTAATGTTAATATTTTCTTAAATTTTTCACAAATATTACCTAACAAGTATTTAAATGTTTTATTTATTGTTTCGGCATTAACTTTGTGGTAAGACATGTTACAATGATTAAAGAAAACACTTCGTTTTTTACCACTTGAGTTTTATTATAGACTACATGTTTCAGAAGTTAAACTTCCATCATTCAGGTCTGTATAATAACTAAAACATTATTATATTAGTTATTATATAGTTTTAGTTATTATACAGACCTGAATGATGGAAGTTTAACTTCTGAAACATGTAATCTATAATAAAACTCAAGTGGTAAAAAACGAAGTGTTTTCTTTAATCATTGTAAGTATTTAAATGTTATAGAATTAAGTAGATAAACCCTGATGATGACAAGGTTCTTGTCGAAACCGGTTGGATAAAGTGTAACAATAAAAAGTGGTTAAAACAAAGTTGTTTTATTTTTTAAAGTTTAATGTAAATGTGATAAATTTCTAGAATTACAGTTCTTTTACATCAACGCTTGAATAATTAATGCTAAATCAATAAACAACATAAAATGAAATAGCGCTGTTAATAAATTTAAAAACAAAAACTCCACAAGAACTTGTGAATGTTCGCTATCAAATATTGCAATAAGCGATTTTAAAATGCACTTATATTATAAGCGTCCCTCGATCCTTCGGAGGTCAGTTGCAAGGGTCGCGCATCCTGCGGCGCATCGCGAGAGTCCATTATTGTGGTACGTGATATCTGTAGCAAGGTTGGCACTCTCAGGTGTCGGGTCAAATGAAGACGTTTTATCGCAGACAGCTTCAGAGTGAGATGAAACACTTAGTACCTGTACAGATATTCGTCTAACATTATTTAGATGTATATGTATGAAAGGTGTGTTGAGATGGTTTGGGCATGTAGAACAAATGAGTGAGGAAAGAACGGTAAAACAAATCTATGAGGCGAATGTAATTGGAAAAAAAGAGCAGAGGAAGACCGAGAAAATCTTGGCACGATCAGATATGTCCAAATACTTGAAAGCGGTCAGGTTGGGAGTCGAAACAATTGGCGGATATGTATGAGGAGATTCATGAACGTGGAAGAGGCTAAGAATGTTTGCAAAGACGGAGTAGTGTGGCGTTCTATTCTCTCTCTTGGCCTATCCCTGCTGGGAAGCGGCGTGATGGTTAGTTAGTTAGTTAGTTGTGTGTATGATCAAAAAAAAACAATTGCGCCACTTCTTCGCAGGGGTTAGCAAAGAGAATAGAACGCAACACCAATCTGTATTTTGCAAACAATCTTCTCCTCTTCACAAATGTAATATTACTCTAACGAGGAAATTAGTAGCAAAATAGCGGATATCCTCATGCAACACTTTGAGTGTGTGCTAATACTTGTTCACAAATCTGGATTATCTCCAATTATATCATACGTATCCATTAGTTCTTAATAAAATAATTGATAATTATTTAAAAATTATGCCAAAATTATTCTTTGAATAAAAAAAGGGTTGAAAAAAGAGGCTTTTGAAATTTACAATGCAGACACATCATTTCGCCAGCGCGAGGAGCTTTTTTAAATTATTACCGTAAGCATTTTGGCAGTGGTTAAGTGATGAGAACAGGTTAACTGTGTCCATGATTACAAACCCTATTTAAATAAATCATATCTTGGATGTTTTTCGCAGATACTTTGTGGCACATTTTATAAACTTTATAAAATTAAACAACTTTGTTTTAACCACTTCTTTATTATAAGTACACTTTGACCAACCGGTTTTGATAAGAGCCTTGTCATCATCAGAGTTTATTAAATTCTAAAACACTCACATACTCATAGTTAATAACATTCCCTTACCAAAAACTTCCACACACTCCGTACACCATGAAAAGTGGTTATAACAAAGTTGTTTAAACAAATTTTATAAAATATATATTTCTTTAAAAAGAAATTGTTTTCCTTCAGGAGTAGGCGGAGAGGATGAAATTTTATACCCGTTTATCCTGACATACACTCCTCGCTTCCTTAGCATCCATACATCTCCTCTGCCATACATGTCCTCTAGTTACGTAGACATACATGACCAAATTAAAGGTTGTGATTGGTTCTAATCTAGTCATCAGTCCACAGTATTTTTCTTAAAGTTGATGAGTAAAATAATTAATTCATGAATTCAATTAAGTGAGAATTTCTTCTATTGAATTAAATATAACTATTTTTAACAAACTAATCATCACGCCGCTTCCCCGCAAGGGTAGGCAGAGAGAAAATGAACGCCACACCAATCTTTCTTTGCACACAATCTTCGCCTATTCCACATTCATACATCTCATACACACACGCTGATTATTCCGATTCCTCACCTGATAACTTTCAAGTTTTTGAAATACTTGATCATGCCTCAGCTTTCCTCGGTCTTTCTCAGCTTCTATTACCAATCACATTCGCTTTATAAATTTGTTCAATTATCTTTTATTCACTCATTGAATTCTTATGCCCAAACCATCTCATCACACTTTTTTTAAATTTCTAATAATGAAATAATAAAGCCATCGATTTATTTTCGATTGGTCTAGGCGTTTGTGATGTGTTTTTCACATTTTCCTTCCCTACAATTCTTGCTATTTTACCTGCAGACAAGCATCTATAATATGTGTCACATACTTTCAAAATCCACCAGCTCCATGTTAGTCGATTTTACAAAAAATGCAAATTCTCCGGGTAACATTTATGATTCAAAGATTTGTCTATCATTAGATAAAATATTATGAAATGGAAAATTTTCTATTTTTTTGGATTTTTATTCAGTATGAAACAAACACGAGACACAAACCGATAATGACGTCATCTTAATTTTTGACTTATCCCCGCTCTCTGATTGGCCGATATGTGTTTTTTAGCAGCGTTTTCAAGGTTTTCAATATTTTAAACAATTAAACCTACAATTGGCATTCCGATAGAGTATTTATTTTAAAATATTATAAAATTGGATCTGGTGGATTTTGAAAGTAGGCGATATGCTTTGCGGGTTATTCTTAAAAAAAAATAAAAGTCATGAAATGCAAAGAGAGGAACGTATAAAATCAACTGTTCCAAAGCCTAAAAAGTTTAATTTCTAACGCAAATTTTCTCAAGCAAATTTTTTAGGTAGATACTTAATCCCCTGGACTGAAAGTACAGCTCCTTGGTCTTATATGGTTTGTAATAACGCAGACTGTTAGAGAGCGGTGCACAAATCACGGCAAGTAGATGTCGAATGCCAATTTATGGCCTTCGAGTGGACTCGCGGTGGTAATGTTTCGGCTTTTGATTTCGGTTTTTGGCTTTTTGATTTACGACCGAGCTGGAAGAGGCGCGATGCATTCACGCAACATAATAATAACAATAATAAAAGAAAATTGTTTGACGCGATTCCCGTTTTAATGTGGGGCTATCGTGACCCGAGCTAGGCAGTCGAGTGTTAGAATTTATCGAAAGAAGTCACCTTATTAATTAAATAATCATTGCATAGACTAGGTAAAAACCAGTCGTAATAACCGTTGGAATATGAGACCCATTAAATAAATGAACACCAAAAATAACGTTTTTTTTAAAGTTTTTTTATAAGTGTAAATATTTGAGTTGTATCGTTTTCAATCATGGTTAAAATGGTGAATGTTGCACGTCAGTTAGGTGATCACTTAACTAACCTGTGACAGGTCTTAAGTTCTATAAATATTCTGACTTCCATATTATTCTTCATTTTTGTTGAGATGTCGAAATTAAAAAAGAAGGTGCTACGATTAATCAAAGAAAGGAAGCACCTACTCGCGACTAACTCCAAAAGACGCGCTGAATGGATCGGCCACGTGCTAAGATAAGGTTTCCTGCACAAAATAATAGTGGGGACGTTCGAGGGAATAATCGCCAGAGGACGCCCACGCCGCGAATAGACTCTTGCCCGATATGGTCCTTAAAGTTTTCATGTCTCACATTCTTGGCGCATCTTCTTCTCAGGGGTTTTCTATATGAACATTTTCAGGCACCTTTAGTAGTATTTTGTGTATTAAATAATCGAGAAGGCAGTGGTAAAATATATCTAGCATATTATTTTTTCCAAATAATATACTGGATTGTATCCAGTATATATCTCATCAAAGATGAAGAAGAATATGGAAGTCTGGACATTTACGAGGCTGACGACCGTTATAGGTTAGTTTAAGTGATCACTTTACACACGTGTAACGTTCACCAATTCTACCCATTATTGACAACCACACTACTCAAATTCTTGGAAGTTCTATATATGAACCATTTTTGAAACGTTGTTCTTGAATCATTAGAACTTCACTAGAGACATCTATTGGTGAGATGATAAGAAGCTTTTTACTAAGCAGGAACTCTTATATTAGTATGTCAAAAAATAATATGAAAATAACTCCTATAATTGGAGATAATCCAGATTTTGTAAACGTCGCCTATGATGGTCGTCAGCCCCGTAAATGCCTAAACTTCCATATTCTTCTTCATCTTTGATAAGATGTCAAAAAATAATATGAAAATCACTCCTTTAATTGGAGATAAGCCAGATTTTGTGAACAAGTATTTGGACACACTCAAAATGTTGTAAATATCCAGTGTACGCAGTGTAACACGAATGGCTTCATAAGCAGCAGAGTAACATGTTTCTATTAATTTTGTTTGAAATAAATTAACCACGTAATTAAAGATTTTGATAGAGATATTATTAATACAAACAACTCCTCTATTCATCATTTTCCTTCAATTGCACAAGATTCCGTGACTTACGAGTACAGTACATATTGTATGACTCGATCCAACAAAAAACTACTTCACTGGCTGGTAATTTATACACCCTCATCGAAAAGTAAAAAAAGTGGTAAACGAAATCAATCGTTATTTAATCGGCCCAGTTTTTATGTCATGCCCTTTTAACACTTTGTCTTACTGAATGTCTGCTAATATGTTTTTAAAATAATGCATACTCGTTTGGTACATTCAATATAAGTTATGACTTGAATATTAGATATTGATAAATTAAAAAAAAAAGTGAGTTGAGATGGTTAATGTAAAATTAATTTATGAGGGAGATTTGGATGGTAATAGAAGCAGAATAAGAACGAGGAAAACTTGGCATGATTAAATATTTAAAATATTTGAAAGTTATCTTCAGGCTAGGAGTTTGAATATTTGGCGGGTATATATGAGGTCCATTCTGGAGGTCCCGGGGGGTCAAATAAATATAAGTGATTTTTTACTTCAATATTTATTCTTTACTACCCTGGACTGGTACCCGAAGCGGAGGGCTGATCACCTTTCCTTCGTGTTAACGATCAAGATAACACTGTGTTTATATAATGCAGGGCCCTATGCACCATTGGGGAGCGGATAAGGATTGAATTGAATTGAATATATGAGAAGATTTATGAATGTGGAAGAGGCGAAGATTGTGTGAAAAGACAGATTGGTGTGGGGGTCTATTTTTCTATCTATTCCTGTAGAGAAGCGGCGTGATGATTACTTTAGTTTATTATAATGGGTTTGAAAATAGTAGTAAGTTGACTTATAATAAATAAGATAATTTTAATGTATTTATTTCCAAAAACATTCATATATAACAAACTTGCTTTAATTAATCAATTCAGGTTCTATGAAACGCATGCAGTAATATCTTCACTCTGAAAGGACATAAATAATCCTGAAAAAGCTCTCCTGAAAAGTTGTTTCACAGCTTACACCTCTAATCCGCAGCGTGATAGATGACAATAATTTAAATTTTTCATTACTTTCAGTTGCATCGGAAATATTGCAATATATTATTATTGGTGTCACTGCGTGCTGCCGACATTCCTGAAATATTATCAGGTTTCGCGCTTGTATCCCGTTGTAATCACCTCCTTTATTTTACTCGCCCGAAGGTTCTGCGCTTCATGACCGATGATTTATTCCTTCATTCCTCCGCTTGTCTATTGTAAGGCTCCGTGGGGATCCCTTGGTAAATATTTATGCGTAAAGTACGGCGCAATAAATGTTGACCCGATAACTCAGTCCGGCCGTAAGGAAGATTTAATGCTAGAGGAACGTTTTACTACCAGCTTTACGAATTAATAATTTTATAACTGCCTTCGTGGCAAGTCGAAAAATAAACACATGTTTGTTGGGAATTTGCAAAGGCACTTATTTCTATGTTTGATGAATGATTTGCAGTCAGTAACCTCAAATGTTATAATCAGTTTTTATTATTAAGCTTAACGTTCAGAATAAATGTGCATTGGTAGGCTATTTGTTCAAACAAACGATATCTTTCAACCAACAAAAAACATTTTAATGATTTTAGGACAAGGTTTTCATTTTACATGACTATTTTTATTAGTATTGTTGTGCTTATAACGTTTTTTTTAAGAGAAGAGTTGCATTAATTATTTACCTTGTTTATTATATACAAGGTCTATAGACCATAAAGTGAATTTTTCCTTCCTACTAAAGAACGTGTATTATTTTTATCTGTGTTGCAAACAGGAGGGATGGAGCAATCAGGTATTTCTCAACATTTGCTCATTGCTGGGAGAAAACCACGTAAAACTCCTCAGGAGAAGCCGGACTGTGACTGTCGTCAACAGTTTCCAACTTTCAGTCAGTCGAAAAATACTGCATTGGGAATAATTATGCATAAATTATCCATTATAATTATTTTTAGTCATGATATATTTTAGTATATATTTTATCCGCCTCCGTAGTATAATGTTCAGCACGCTCAACTACCATTCTGGAGGTCCCGGGCTCGATTCCCAGGGGGGGTCAAATGAATATAAATTTTTTTACTCTTATATTTATTCAATATCACCCTGGACTGGTACATGAAGCGGAGGGCTGATCACCTTTCCTTCGTATTTTGACGATCAAAATAACACTGTGTGTGTATAATACAGAGCTTTATGCACCATTTGGGTGTGGATAAGGGTTTGAATTTAAAATATTATAGTATCCAACATCGATCTAAAATAAAATTGAAAATAATTAAATTTCAACTAATGCAGTGTCTTCAATTCGAACACCGAATCAATGAGACCAATGCAATTATTATTTTTCTACCGAAGAGTATAATGCGACGCGACAGTTCTTGTAAGGGAAATAAAGGCTAACGATTGGTGTGTCTAATGTCCGACAAGTGTTGTATGTAAGTGTACCCCCACACAAACAAAGATCGTGCGAGGTGTCTACTTTTATTAAATTCGTCTCGTTTTTCGTGTCTAGTGTCACACGCCATTTGTTCTCGTATTTTACGATAGCACGCTTTCCCGCGGCAAGTTTGTCAATCAAGGTCTAGTGAAGTTTGTTCAATTTTTATATTATTTTAAAGACAACATTTAAACACGCCTCCTCTTAAAATATATTCTACTTTTGTCTCGCAAACGAATATTGTAAAATGTGACAAAACCAATAAATCTTACATTTTCATATCTTAACAAAGATGAAGAAGAATATTGGTAAAATATGGGTATTAACAGAGCTTATGGCCTTCATAGGCTGGTTAAGTGACAACTTTATAAACATTCAACTAAAACTTAACAAAACGTTAAAATGTCAAAAAATAACGTAAGAAATAACTACTTTAACTGGAGATAATCCAGATTTGTGAAGTACCTATTTTAAAATACTCAAAATATTGTGAATAAGTTATCTGGTTAAATTATTTTACCTGATATCTGACGTTTCTCATGTATGTGTTTATAATCCAGGATTCGGACCTCACATAAAAATGTAATTATTTCTGCTCAATAAAACAGCTTCTTCATTTTACCAATAGATGTATCTAGTGAAATTCTAGTGATTCTTGTTCAATTTTTGAAATTGGATCATATATTATATGTAGAACTTCCAAGAATTTGAGAAATGTGGTTGTCAATCATGAATAGAATTGTGAAAAGTGTCTTAAGTGATCATTTAAATCAGCCTATGACGGTTATCAGCCCCGTAAATGCCAAGACTTCCATAGTCTTCTTCATCTTTGAAGAGATGTTAAAAATAATATTTAAAAAAATAACTCCTATAATTTGAGATATTCCAAATTTGTGAACAAGTATTTGGAGACACTCAACAATATTAAATCTTTTCCATTAGGTTACAATTGAAAAAACTGCCCCCAAAGGCGAGACAATTTCACACGCTCGCAAATCGCGGACGGACGTGACGTCCTGGTCCGAGCGTTTCGCAACGCATGCAAGCTACCTTCGGCTGCAGGCCCGTGTTTTACAATGGCGATAGTGTTGTAAATCGCGTGCAATCACCCTCGATCTCCGAATAAAATATACAATAAACATCGCTACGTGTAGTGCGGTGTTCTGTCTGGAGGAACAACGGAACAACACGACGCGCTCTGGGGACAATTGAATTCAATTAGACCGTGATTTATTTTGTATCTTGTGAAATATCAACCGGTGTTGGAGTATCACTTATGATTTCAGGATATGAAACTAATTTCATGCTGTGTGTCAAAAACGTTACAAAATACACATGTTAAAGTTTTAAGGAATTATTTCAGGATTTTTCCGTAATTTGAAAATGTTATTCAAACATTTTTTATGTACGGTACATTTATTTGCATATGTGCATTTGTACGTAAAAAATATATACCAGCTCTTTAAATGAAAAATAATCAGCTGTAAAGTATTTTGTTTAAATATCATATCATTGAAAAAATATCATATCATATCATCAAAATATTATTATTCTCTTTCTATTTTTATAAAGATACATTATGTGATACAAATTATAATCGTAAATCTCATAAATGAAGTTCTGATAAAATCAGAAAAGTTTATTATCGGTTTCCATAGTTAAGTTGATATAAAGTTTTGAAAATATTTTTTTAAATTTATTAATCTACAACTTACATATCGATCACACATTTACAACACCAACAAAACAGTGGAAGTAAAGTTTAAATGGTATATATGTATGGTATATATGGCTGAGTTAGGAAAAATTCAAAAGATTAAAGGGATCCTGTTTTAAAAGGTGGTGGTTTAAACATGAAAAGAATGAAATAGATAGATGAATAGAGAATGACCTAGAGAGAGTATTTTTCAAATGTGATTAGGAGAACAGAACGATAACGGACAAGAAAGTCTGAGAGCGACAATATCGATGGAAACCAATATCGGATCGTGTTAAATGTCTACCTAATTGGAGAATGGTTAAAAAAAGTTTCAGGTGTTTGAAAATGATGCGGAATGCATCGAAACTCAAGAAATGGCAATAGTAATGCTTATTTTATTTTTAAAATTTTACAGAATAATAACAAAAATACATTTACATTTATGAGTAACAAAAAACTAGTATTTGTAACATTCCAATCACAGAATTTCAGATATCACTCACTGTTTCAAAAACGTTATAAATCAAAGTTCGTCAATTTTCAGTTGTGCATGTTTTTGGAATGCCCAAAAAATGTACTATATCCCCGCAAAAGAGGCATATTTTTTACTTAATATTCACCCGCTTCAGGACAGAAAGTGTTGTTTTTGCATTTTGAAGAAAAATAATCGTTTAATTATTTTTTTTAAAATACTAAATATTTTTCAAATGTAGAAAAAAACCTTCAGGTTTAACCTAAAAAGATCTGGTGCAGAGTAAAAAGTTCAATAAGTGGCTTGATATTTATTTTTATAC
Source organism: Brachycentrus maculatus (assembly GCF_059751285.1). Taxonomy (NCBI): domain Eukaryota; kingdom Metazoa; phylum Arthropoda; class Insecta; order Trichoptera; family Brachycentridae; genus Brachycentrus; species Brachycentrus maculatus. Next base: position 473,259 of record NW_028280891.1, read on the forward strand.
ATTGTATTATATTTTTGAACTTTAAAAACGTTCTCCTGAAAAATCAAGTTTTATGACGTTCTTGAAATGATCAAAGTTCAAGTCCAAGATAAATTATGTGAAAATTGGGACACACCACAATATCGACTTTTGAATATGTTGCACAAGCAATCAGAGTTGATGTCAATAAAAAAAATATCTGTATGTTTTGTATTGTTTCCTTGTACATACAATACACCTGCAGTTGCGTGTCGTTGGAAGGTAGTTAGCAAATCTGCTCTCTCATATTGATAAATGATCTGATACAGCCTCCTTTGTCTCGATATGAATTGCATTTTACCGAGTTGCTAAATCTAACTCTATAGAAACTCAACAGCTAACGCATTGTAACAGTCGTAAATATCACGAAAGCTGTGTTATAAATGCACAAGGTGTTTCAAAATAATTCCTAGACAAAAAAATATAAGTGCAATACATTATATTTGTAAGGAAATATTGTATTATTTTTTTTGAATTTATTTATTATTTATTAAATGTTTTTTTTGTTGTTTTAAGCTTAAATCTTATGCCACATTTTTTAGTTGATTCGTTTAATAGGTAAATTAAAAACTCTGAGCTTATTTTTTGTCACGTTTTGACATGAAATAAAAAATAATTTATTCTATAATTAAGAATTGATTTTTTTAAGGAGTGTGTGGAAGTTTTTGGTAAGGGAATGTAATTAATTATGAGTATTTTAATGTTTAAGAATTTAATAAACCCTGATGATGACAAGGTTCTTGTAGAAACTGGTAGGTTAAAGTGTGCTAATAATAAAAAAGTGGTTAAAACAAAGTTGTTTAATTTTATTAAGTTAAAAAAAGAATAACCCGAAAAGTCCGCATTCTAGAAGCTTATCTGGAATTAAGATAGTAAGAATATAAAGGTGGTAAGTAAGAATAAAAGAAATACGTCATGTATGTCCTGAATTTATTCAATTAATTTTGCAATTGTCAAAAATCAAACCCGTGACGCCAGTTTCGCACTTAAGCGTTTACACACGCTACAAGTTTGTCTTAACAGTGTTTATACATTATACATACATACATCATAGGCGTCTCATCTTGCGACGAAGGGTCTTTCTGAATTAAAGTCTGACCACTACAGGGCTTAAAACCTGGCGTTTGAGTGAATGATTTAATATAAAAAAAATTGAATAACCTTTTGAATTAAGGGTATTTTATAACATATAAAAGGTTTAAGATTCTAGAAACGTACATAAGTGTATGTTTTTTTTATTATTTTTAATATAAAATAAAATGCCTGAATTCATTGTTAAAAGATTTATGTCTTTGTTGAACTACTTTTATATAATAAAACACAAACTTAACAGTTATTTTCCATTTTTATTTTATTTGACCAGTGACCGAGTATCGTCGTTACTGATATCATCAGACTGGTAGACGATACCCAATCACAGGTCTAATAAAGGGAGATGGGAAAACTTAATAGTTTTTATATTTTTATATTAATAATTAAATGAAATAAAATTACAAAGTACGTAATTTTTTAAATACCCTGTAGTTTTTAAAACATGAATTTCTAGAAGTACCTTCTATATTCTATAATATTGTATGCAAACTCCTATAGCAGACATGCAACGTAATCAATTGTTTTCGAAGCTGTGTTTACAGGTATGTAATATACATACATTCCACATGTATATAATATTTCGCTATTGAAGTTTATAATATTGATCATGTACATAATGAACCGTATTATGTGTTCATAAAATCGTTTAATGAGTTTATGATTAATGAGTGTACTCTCATATCGAATAGAGTAGCAATCACTTTTGGCAAACGTAAAAATTAACATTACTAAGCACAGTATTTGAAATACGAATAAATACGATATTTACAAGATTTTGAGTGACTTTGAGTCCAAATACTTGTTCACGAATGTTTGGACAGACTCAAAATATTGTAAATAAATAAGCTGGTCAAATTATAAGTTAAAATAAAAAACATGATATTTTCTGGCGTTTCTCATGTTTGTGATTATAATCCAGGATTCTAACCTCACATACTAATATAAGAGTTTCTGTTCAATAAAAAGCTTCTTTTCATTTCACCAATAAATGTCTCTAGTGAAGTTCTAGTGATTCAAGAACAAGGTTTCTTAATTGATTCATATATATAGACCTTTTGAGAATTGAGAAGAATTTGAGTAGTATGGTTGTCAATAATAGGTGGAATTGGTGAATGTTACACGTGTGTAAAGTGATCACTTAAACCAGCCTATGACGGTCATCAGCCCCGTGAATGCAGAGACTTTCATATTCTTCATCATGTTTGATGAGATGTTAAAAAATAATACGAATAAATAAGATGCCTAGTATTATTTTTATTCCTTCTCGAATATAGTTGAATGTTTAAAATACGTAACAGTCACTACAAAAAAATATTTGTGTTATCAAAAATGACCATTTTGTCATCGGCTGGTTAAGTGATCACTTAACACAAGTTAAACATTTATCCAATTCTACCTGTGATTTACAACAACACTATTTTTTTTGGAACTCCTAGATAAATGGATCAATCAAGTGATACCGTACAAATGAGTTCATAACAGCCATCTATGTTGGATGAGGAAATCTTTTACTAAGCAGAGATTCTTTTATTTTTATGCAAGATCCGAATCCTGAACTATATTCACATACTGAGAACCGCCTGAAAACTGACGTGAGAACCGACATAATTAATTTTTCTTCTTAATATTGTTTTGATTGTTTTTTATTATTATTCTTTTAAGTAATTGTTTGTTCTATTCATGCTCCTATGTTGTGTTTTATTTATAATATAAATAACTAGCTAACCATAACGCTGCTTCCCTGTAGGGTAGGCAACAAGTAAATAATAAAAGAAAAAAATAAAAATATATAAATATTTGCACGAGCCAAAAGTAAAAAAAATAACTAACATAAAATGTAGAGCATACAAATATGAAAACTACCTGAAAACATTTTTCAAAAGAGTGAGATATGAACAAGAAGAAAAAAATTAATAAATAAAAATGGAATGTGATATGGAAGTCACGGAAGAGAATATAATAGAGTCGTAAAGAATCCAAAAACAGATGAAGATACGTAAAATGAAAATGACGATAGAGAATAATCTGTGGGAAAATCATTTTCATAGGATGGAATGCCAGTAAAATTCTAGGGAGGATAAAGTTAATAGCAAATAAATAAGCAAATAAATAAATAAATTTCCCACTGTTATCTTGAACCACAGCACGGTACCAAGCAAGTATTGCATTAGGTTGATTTTTAAGTTAATATTCAAACAATGAACAGATACCAATCGACATATCTGTCCAGTTCCACCCGGGGAGTCGGCTGCCTGCCGCAAGCTGCACTAAATTAAGGACGGCTGGACACTTATGGGACTAGGACCAGTATAGAAAGGACACTGAATGACCTAGCCATTGTAGAAGTAAACAAGTAAAATATTCATTCAAATAAAGAGGCGTAACAAGGTACTACGACAGGTCTTCTAAAATAAAATATCGAATGTTATATGGGAGAAGCCCGGATTTTCTAATTTAATTTTATTTAAATAAGTTCAAAAACTTATTATTAAAATCATTCATAAAAAAATTCACTGTTCCATCCAACCAATTATTTCAGGAAGCCGAACTTTTGGAGCTACGATAAATTGATTGCCATAAGCGTCTAAAATATGTTTTCATGCGCCAAAATTTATTACTTTTTTTAATAGGTAATAAATGTGGTAGGTAATAATAGTTCTTTTGAACTAGCCAAAGAATGAATAATTTACTAGAAATCGCTTTTCGCAAATCCAGACTAGCGCAAAAATATTCATTTTTCATAGCCCCAAAACTGTTTTATTCACTCCACAAAAACTTTATGTAAGACATTAATAACTTAAACTAATTTCAATTTCAAATTTTGCTTAAATTATTTATTAAAAAAAAAACAGATCCAAGTTCATTCCGTTCATTCATTAAGTACATATTTGGTAACATATTTGATTGTTTTGTTTTCTCCAAAAGTCAAATATTTGTCGTTTATTTAAGCACTTTTAATCTTATTTTATTTCTGATGTCTATAATATTCTTGCCATTACCCATTATTTTAAAATTAAAAATATAATGTGTACTCTTATACACACACACACACACAGGCCATGCCATTGTGGGATCTTTTTTTGGTATTGATTTTATATATTTGTATGTATTTGAAATTATAATATATTGTGAAATGCAAAAATGGGCATCATGCCATCGGCAACAGTTAAGGTACGCAAAACTTTACGAGTTCATAAAATAAATGTGTCTCGATTTCTGTACCTCTCCCCACCAACTTTTTACCCGATCCTGTTTCCTTTGCCTTTCTAGTTTTTACCAATTACCAGTTTCTTGAATAAACAATGTGGTAATTAGATCTATCATACATTTTGATCTTTTGCTGAAAGATAAAGAAAATCTGCAACACTTTGAGTGAGTCCAAATACTTTTTCACAAAATCTGGATTACTTCCAATTACAGCAGTTATTTCTAGTGAGGTTCTAGTGATTCAAGAACAGTGTTTCAAAATTGGCTCATATATATAGAACATCCAAGAATTTGAGTAGTGTAGTTGTTAATTATGGGTAGAATTGGTGAATATTACACCTGTGTAAAGCGATCACTTAAACCAGCCTATGACGGTCATCATCCCCGTGAATGCCCAGACTTACATATTCTTCTTCATCTTCGATGAGATCTCAAAAAATATTTTAAAGAAAATCATTAACAGAATTAAAGAAAATCATAAACAGAATTATTATTTGAGAAAATTTATTTTTAAAACTAAATTTTTTACATTAGATTTACTAAGTAAAACATAAATTAAAAATGGAATTTTCACGTTAAACGAATCTAAAATACGGCAATTGTCTTCTTTTCATAAACGTCCACCCTTTTATACTCGGCTAGTTATCAATTCAGCTAACGTCCCGCGCTTATTTATTAGACATTATACGAATTGTATATTGTCATTGTGGATTCCGCGTATTATCTCGTATAACTTGTATTGTTTAAGCCTTTGTCGCCGGGTCTCGGCAGAGGCCGCTGGTCCAGCCGTCCTCCTCTACTCTTCATAATAATGCTAAATTATTCGCAGTAACTTGCCCTGTACTTGCCTCGTTGACCCGCAATCCGATATTCTTGAGAAGTAATACGTACTCGGGCTGTACGCAGAAAACAATGCAAACCGGACCTCGTATCCCAACTTATTATTATACACATATATGCTTTCTATTATGCACACATATACTTACTATTATGCACACATGTATATACTTACTATTATACACATAATAAGTGGAATGAAAAAGATCAAAAAAGAGAAGTCTGGCAAAAATTAGAAAAGGCCTACACCCAGCAAGGCGACAAAGAAGATAAGACGTGTATATATTTTTGTCCGCCTCCGTAGTGTAGTGGTTAGCACGCTCGGCTACCGTTCTCGTTCGTCAAATAAATATAAGTGATTTTTTCACTCTAATATTTATTTAATATTAACCTGGACTGGTACCTGAAGCGGAGGGCTGATCACCTTTCCTTCGTGTGTTATCGATCAAGATTACACTGCGTTTATAGAATGCAGTGCTCTATGCACCATTGGGGTTCGGATAAGGGTTTGAAATATATTTAATATTATACACACACACAAATATATATATATATATATATATATATATATATATATATATATATATATATATATATATATATATATATATATATATATATATATATATATATATATATATATATATATATATATATATATATATATATATATATATATATATATATATATATATATATATATATATATTATATATATATATATATATATATATATATATATATATATATATATATATATATATATATATATATATATATATATATATATATATATATATATATATATATATATATATATATATATATATATATAAATATATAATTAAATACATAATTATATTTATATAAATAAATAATGTTCACTCATTAACACACTATAATAATGATAAATATTGTTATAAAATTAATGGTAACAAAGCGATCGCTCAGACTTATGTGCCGCAAAACGATGTACGACAGATGTTCGAATAGTGAAATAAAGAAAGAAAGAAGTAACAAACAAAAGAAATACAACTTTGCTATAAGGCTTTTGCCACTTTTATTTTATTTGACCAGTGACCGGGTTTCATTGAAACGGACATCGTCAGACTGGTGATGTCGGTAACAGTGAAATCCAGTCACTGGTCAAATAAAATGAATGTGGAAAAAACTTAATACTTATGCTTAATAAAAAGCTTCTTTACATCTCACCAATAGATGTCTCTAGTGAAGTTCTAGAGATTCATGAACAAGGTTTCTAAATTGGTTCATATATATAGAACTTCCAAGAATTTGATTAGCGTGGTTGTCAATAATGGGTAGAATTGGTGAATGTTACACGTGTGTAAAGTGATCACTCAAACCAGCCTATGACGGTCGTAAGCCCCGTAAATGCCCAGACTTCCATATTCTTCTTTATCTTTGATGAGATGTCAAAAAATAACTTAATAGTTGTTGATTAAATGTAGTTCCACCACGAAATGTCAGTACAACATTCAAATTTTTTATAATGAATTTAAGGATGTGATAAATATTTCAGATGGAGTAAATAAAGGTATGTTGACATGGTTTGGACATTTGAAACGAATAAGTAAATAAAGACCATTGAAACAAACTTATGAGGCGAATGTAGTTGGAAATAGAAGCACAGAAAATCTTAGGAAAACTTGGCATGACGGATCAGACCGAGCGGTCATATTGGCGGGAGATGCATCTATGTGGTAGTTACAAAGACAAATTGGAGAGCCGCTCTTTTCTCTGTGCCTACCTTTTAAAAGGGGCGAGATGGTGCTCGAGGGACCACGCTCCTTCGTTAGTTAGTCAAGTTTGTTTTTACTTATTTATTTTTTTACAAAAATGTTAATAAAATTAGTATGTTAAAAATTACAAGTCAAAAATTACAAGTTTGTTTACTTTCTCAATCATGAAAATTCAAATGAGGGCGATATAATGCGTTCTTATCCTAAGTTATGTAAAATAATTTAAACAAAAACCCCCCAGCTAAATTGTTTTTCGTGAGACTTAAACCTCTAGGCCACATGTCAACCGCAAACACATATTGGCGCCGCAATTAAATGCAAGCCGATATAGATAAACAAGAAAAAAGCATTTCGAAAGTTCAGGAGTTAATGTAAACCCAGTATGAATGCGTTTATACATGTATTATTCAATAATTTTTATTTTGTATATATTTTTTTATTTAAATTAAATTCTTTTGCATTTCACAATATATTATAATTACAAGTACAAACAAATATATAATATTAAAAATCCCACAACGGCATGGCCTGTGTGTGGGTAAACATTATTATTTTAGGTAATAAAAAAGGGCACTGGCAAGAATACAATAGATATCAGAAATAAAATTAGATTAAAAGTGCTAATATAAACTGCCGCCTCCGTAGTGTAATGGTTAGCACGCTCGGCTACCGTTTTGGAGGTCCCGGGTTCGATTCCCAAGGGGGGTAAAATAAATATAAGTGATTTTTTCACTGTAATATTTATTCAATATTACCATGGACTGGTACCTGAAACGGAGGGCTGATCACCTTTCCTTCATGTGTAAACGATCAAGATAATACTGCGTTATTATGACACAGTGCCCTATGCACCATTGGGGTGCGGATAGCGGTTTTATTATTATTATTAATATAAACTTTTGATGATTTTAATGATTTTCACAGAAAACAAAAAATGAAAAAGATAAAAATGAAAAAAAAAGTACTTTATGAGTTCTATGTTTAAAACAAGAAGGTATTTAGATCTGTTAGAATAAGTCTCTTATTTTTTAGAATTAAAATTATTTTAAGTTTAAAAAGGTGTTTTTTTATATGACAATATTTATCTGCACATCAAAATAAACAATAAAAAATCAGACGTCCATGGGAGAAGCATTAAAAAACCGTGACATGTAACTACTGGGGAGATCCAGAATCATGTTATACTGGTAGAATTACTATTTTGGCCTAAAGGGATACGAGTGCAAAATTATAAGTAGGAATGTGTTTGCAGTCGAGGACATAACATTAAACACAAAGTATGTTGACACAAACCATAAATGTATAGTTTAATTTTATTTATGGGTATTTCTATGGGTATTGTATAATATAATATTGTTCTAGTGTGTATAAATATTATTGTGGCCTTTTTATCAAACATCGCATTATTTTATGTATATACAATTTTTATGTCTTGGAAATGTGATTTGAAAAAAGTCAGGTCAGGGGAATAACAAAAGTGGAAGAGGCAAATATTATTTGTAAATACAGATTGGTGTAGCGTTTTATCCTCTTTGCCTACCCCTGTGGGGAAGTGCAATAGATGGATAATTGAGAAAAGAAAGTACAATAGATGAGAAATAGTGGTATTTACCAAGTTAAACTTAAACAAAAAAATAGCTAATTATATTGGAGTCTTAGCAGGAACATGATAAGCAGTGTTGCATAAGCCGTAGATGGATTTCAGAGTCACTTGGAAGCAAGAAAATTAAAAATAATATTCCAAATATTTTCAACGATTTTGAACGAATTTTTGAGGTGGTTTAGAGATATAGAGCGAATGAATGACAAGAATATATTTTTTAATATGAACAAGAACAAGACTGCCCAAGATAGGCTTGAAACTACCAAATTAACCTGAAACGAATAAAAAATCTAGCCATGTTAAAAGTCAACGTAACAGAAAACATCCATATCTTCATACAACATACGTTTATGTTGAAGAAACTAGGAGTGTATGCCGGGACAGACGAGTTCGGCATTCTATCCTCTCTGCCTCCCCCTGCAATAAATCGTTGTGATTATTTTGTGATACCAGTAATTTAATTTATGACTTGTTTTGCTACTGATCAAATGAATTCTAACTATAGCCGCAAGATAAATTCTAATGGTAACGAATTGAGCCGATAATTTCCGTAGACTTGGTAGAAAAATCCCTTTTTTAAGATTGGGACGTTTTTAATGGTCTTGGCCATGATTGAATGTTTTTTGTATGGTGCCTTTCTGTTGTTAATATTTGAAAACATATTTATGGTTAATATCACCGACCCACATCTAAGCAATCGACATTTTATCGCATTGCTTTTAAATTGATGCATATCGCAATTTTGAGTTTTTTGTTCGTAAAGAAATTTAAGTGTAAAAGTATGATTTTTCATGTTGATTATTTTATTTTTCAATATTCAAATAATTACAAACTACGATTTATGAAAATGTGCCCTTAATATGTTGTTGGGTAATATATAAAAAAAAATATAAAAAATGAGGCGAATATAAGTGGAAAAAAGAGCAGAGGAAGACCGAGAAAAACATGGCACGATCAGGTATGCCAAATACTTGAATGTGGTCAGGTTAGGAGAAAGAGTGGTGTGGCGTTCTATTCTCTCTGCCTACCTCTGCGGGGAAGCGGCGTGATGGTTAGTTATGTAGTTAGTTTTTTATAAAAATTTAAACATTATATTGTATTTTATTATAAATTAAAAAAAAATATAAAAAATTAAACAAGGTTTATTGGATTGAATTCTACATTTATTTATGTATATTTTATATTTGACGCGTTTCGTCTTATAAAGACATTATCAAACACTAAACCAAAACCTTGTTTTATTTTGGATATATTACCCAACAATTCAATATGGAATTCTACCAATTGTCTGCAATTACAAAAATACCATAACTAGGTTTTCCTGTGCCGAGGGCACATTTTACAATGCTTAATTATAAAATTATATAAAAAGTAAATTATTTATCAAATAAGACATTACCTAATAATGAATTCTACGAGTATTTCCAATTCACCCACGTACATTATCAATTTATGGATCCCCATTTTATACTTACTTTCGTTATTTAATCACTTTATGGGTGATGTATGTAATAAATCATATTCCGTGTTTGAATAAATTCAATAAAAATAAAAAGTCTTTTAACTAACAAACTAATTAACCATAACGTCGCTCCCCCGCAGGAGTAGGCACAGATAATACAAAGCCACACCAATCTGTATTTGCACACAATCTCCGCCTCTTCCACATTCTTAACCTGACCATTTTCAAATATTTGAAATACTTGTCTTTTGATATTATGGTATACTTAACAAATGATACATTTATGAAATTCTGTAATAATTGACGAGAAATGTGTTATTTGATTCATATCATGTTATCATTAATGATAATATTATATTATTGGAAATCGTGAAAAACTTGGCACGATCAAGTATGCCAAATACTTGAAAGTGGTCAGGTTAGGAGTCGAAACAATCGGCGGGTATGTTTGAGGATATGCATGAACGTGGAAGAGGCGAAGAATGTTTGCAAGGACAGAGTGGTGTGGCGTTCGTTTCTCTCTGCCCACTCCTGCGGTGAAGCGGCGTGATGGTTAGTTGGTTATTTATGTTTTTTATTATTTTTTTTATGTCGCATATTACCTTTTTTTTATTCTCAATTTTATAAATATTTAAAGCATTTACTTTGTGGTTAGTCATTTTTATTTTTATTTTTTTTACAAAAATGTTAATAAAATTAGTATATAACTACTCACCGAGATTTTTACGTCTACCGGTTTCGAGACGTACCCGTCTCTTCTTCAGGACAATCACTAACACAGTATGCAAACAATACTACCCTTCACCACCATAGCACCATTTACACACTCAAAATTGTGCTATGGTGGTGAAGGGTAGTATTGTTTGCATGCTGTGTTAGTGATTGTCCTGACGAAGAGACGGGTACGTCTCGAAACCGGTAGACGTAAAAATCTCGGTGAGTGGTTATATCCTAATTTTATTAACATTTTTGTAAAAAAATAAATAAGTACCTTTCTTTTATTTGTTGATATTGTGATTTTACTCCCTTAGTTTTAAAGTATACGCTTACTTCATAAAAGAACTGTATTTTGACTTGTAACAGTACATCACTAGTGCGAAGGTTTCTATTGTAGTAACAATATAATGTATGACAATCAATTGCGATCTTTGTCTTAGTATGGGCGCCTGGTATTTCGATTTTATCTTCCATAATATTTCAAGTAGGAAAGGGCTATTCACTATTATGTAGCACTTAAGATACACAGAATACATTTTTATAATAGTTTTCAGCAGGTGAATTACGTATGAATGTTGAAATCCTATCTGGCAAGACTAGATTTGTTATAAAAGCGATTGTTTGATTATGAAATCTGATACAGTTGCGTCATATTAAAAGGTTGCAGGAATAACCGTGTAAAACGTGTTTACACGCATCAAGTAAAATAGTACAATGTATGTATATTAGCTAAGAGCGTATTATTGAAATGGACGTTTGATTTACTGTATTTATAAATTGATCCGTTTAATTTATTGATTTGGTATTCAGTTAAAGTGATAATATGACGATTTAAATATCAAAATATAACATTAATATAAAAAAAATTGAGTATACTAATTTTTTTTCTCTGTAGTTCTTAAAACTAGTCATGCTTACATTAATTAGCTACAAATTGGTCTTTTTTTATTTAAATTTTAAATGTTTTTCATATTTTTATCTTTATTCGTCAAACCATTATCCGCACCCCAATATTGCATAGGGCACGGAATCATATACACGTAGTGTTATCTTGATCATTAACACACGAAGAAAAGGTAATCAGCTCTCCACTTCAGGCACCTTTCCAGGGTTATTTATATCGAATAAATATTACGTTGAAAAATAACATTTTTTTTAATCCCCCCTGGGAATTGAACTCGGGACCTCCGGAACGGTAGCTGAGCGTGCTGACCATTCCACTACGATTATAATTCATTGAATATTACCCTAGACTGGTACCTAAAGCGGAGGGCTGATCACCTTTCCCTCATGTGTCAAAGATTAAGATAACACTGTGTTATATGATGAAGTGCCCTATGCACCATCGGGTGCAGATGAGAGTTTGAATATCAACAAATCATTACATTGTGTGTTTGGGGGTCAAAAATAAGTTGGCAAAACATATAATAAAAAATAACCTTTTTTTACATCTCAACGTTTATAAAGAAGAATATGGAAGTCTGGGTATTTACAGGGCTTGTGACCTGTTATAGGCTAGTTAAGTGATCACTTTACATACATGAAACATACACCTTTCTACCCATGATTGACAACCAGACTAATCAATGGGTAGAATTTCATATTCTTCTTCATCTGTGTTGAGATAAGGATAAGAGTTCGAAGAAGAAGTCGTTATGGCACACATCGCTCACTCCTTTCAACAACGTCATTTATCAAAAGTCGTCAATTTTTAGTGGTGCGTTTTCGAAATGCCCAGAAAATGTACTGTATCCCAGCAAAAGAGGCATATTTTTAACTTAATATTTACCCGCTAGAGGGCAAAAAGTATTGTTTTTGCATTTATAAGAAAAGGTTTGTTTTTTTTTTTTTAATATACTAATAATTTTTCAAATGGAGAAAAAACCTTCAGGTTCTACCTAAAAAGATCTGTTGCACAGTAAAAAGTTCAAAAAGTGGCTCGATATTTATTTTTAATACATTGTATTATATTTTTAAACTTTAAGAACGTTTTCCTGAAAAATCAAGTTTTTTGATTTATGACGTTCTTGAAAGGAGTGAGCGACATATTGACAATAATGTGTGTAGGTACCTATAGAAATCAGCCCATTGGAAGAGTACACAGTACACATCCCTAAGTACACCTTGCCCATCGCACAGTGGAGCGAAACTAATGACATCTATGATAATATAGTGCAGGCGGATGGGAGGCCATAATAACACGCGGTGCTCTGTGTTTAAACCAGCCACCGGATTTTCTTCGGATTGAGATAATGGATATTGATCCTTCCTTGAGATTTAATCCGGAAATTACAGATTGACAGTTGATATTTAAACAGCTCTTGTGGTTACAGAAAAAAAATATCCGTATACAAACATTTAATTAATTAATTTATTTATTTACTAAGTCCGCCTCCGTAGTTTTATGGTCAGCGCGCTTGGCTACCGTTCTGGAGGTCCCGGATTCGATTCTCAGAGGGGGGTCTAGTAAATAAAAATGAATTTTTCACTCTAATATTTATTTAATATTACCCTGGACTGGTACCTGAAGCGGAGGGCTAATCACCTTTCCTTCGTATGTTAACGATCAAGATAACACTGCATTTATATGATGCAGTGCCCTATGCACCATTGGGGTGCATAGGGATATATATCTCAACAGAGACGAATATCGGGAGATTTTTTTATTGTCGATTTAATGGTGAATGTTGTGTTTTGCAAAAAATTATTACTTGAGCTAGCCAATGCCAAGTCGTGAAAACCCTTGGGATGCTCTGACTTTCATATGCCCCTTATATAAAATATATGCTTCGTCTCTCTTAAGACATTTATACATTTAATTTATTTATGAAATAAACGTTTAGCGCAGGTTAAATGTTTAAAAAGGGGGCTTATTGCTAACAAGCAATTTCTTCTAACCTACCAAAAAATAAACTTGTTATACTACTCAATGTTTTTTAATTATTCGACATTTTAGAATTAGTAACTACGTAGATACTGTTCTTCTAAATAAATTATACAAAAAAATGTAAATAAAAATAAACGGCAGTATGAATCATTAAATATACATAATAAATAATAAATAAAATATTGTAACATTTTCAGTGTGTCCAAATACTTGTTCACATATCTGGATTATCTCCAATTATAACATGTTCATCTCACCAATAGATGTCTCTTGTGAAGTTCTAGTGATTCAAGAACAATATTTCTAAATTGGTTTATTTACATATATAGAACTTCCAAGAATTTGAGTAACCACACGGTTGTCAATAATGGGTAGAATTGTGTTATGTTACACGTATGTAAAGTATATCACTTAAACCAGCCTATGACGGTCGTCAGCCCCGTTAATGCCCAGACTTCCATATTCTTCTTCATCTTTGATGAGATGTCCAAAAACAATATGAAAAATATTTAAGGTCCATAAATCTGTTAATTTGTAAAAAAAAGTAAGCAAAGAAAGAAGGATCAGAAAAGGAGTTGTGGGGAGAGATAGGGAAACCAAGGAAAGGATTATATAATGGTCTGAAGTTTTTATTTTATTTATTTAGCTGATTCACGCATATCTTTGATGTAGAACATAAATTTATTGCATGAATTAAACATTTTTTATTTTACCATTTAAGTTAAAAGCGAAGAAGTTAGAAGAAAGATAGTTTAAATAAATCTATTTTATGGTTACCGTATTTTATTTTGAATTTAATGAGCATTCATTCCTTTTCTTCTCTTATACACACCAAATGGTGCATAGGGCGCTGCATTGTATTTACGCAGTATTATCTTGACCGTTACTCACACGAAGCCAAGGTGATCAATACTTTGCTTGAGATAGATATCAAATTTATATTTATGCGAAAAATCTCTTTTATATTTATGGTATTTATTACCGTTCTATGAATCAAACCTGGGCCTACAATATTGTTAGCTAAAGATACTAACCATTATACTGCGGATTACTCATTATTTTGTAAAAATCATTATCTATTTATATTTGACAGCCTTTCATTCGTGCTCGAAACGAGATTTTGCGTTAAAATTCATGAAAAATAGTCTGATGTGTTGAATTTCCTTTGCAGGATGCAACAATTTCTAGATAATTTTATTAGAAAATATTCCACATTAAGAACGCAATGGAAAAAAATAATAGTTTCCTGCGAAGCCTGTGTTCAAAATAAGACTACATGTCCTTAACGATTAAGTATAGGAACACAGGAAAGTAAGTAACTAACTTTTTTTTAATGTGCCTAAATTTTTGTTGAAAAATGTTGGATTTTACCACATATCGTAGGTGTTAACAAAATATTTATAAACCTTATTTACATATACGCATTTTATTTTCCATCTTTGATTAGATATCAATGAAAATCTTAATAAAATATGAATAATTCTTTATTGGAAAACACAGCATTTAATAACCAAATTTTTTATGTAATCAAAATATTGATAATATAAAATGGCATATGTAAATAAGCATGATAAAAAATAGGTATCTCATAATGTGTTAAATAATTTGTGAATGGATATAACATTCATTTTATGAAGTCTTCTATTAAGTAATTTTTTTCAACTATAGATGACGAAGTTTTTACTCAAAAATACATTTTAATATTTAAAGCATTTACATTGTGGTTAGTCATTTTTGTTTTCATTTTTTTAAAACTAGTTAGTAATATTAGTATATATAGAACTACTCACCGAGATTTATTTGTTTACTGGTTTCGAGACGTACCAGTCTCTTCATCAGGACAATCACTACAATGCTTGACTTTTTAAATACTCTCTGAAATGTAAGGAATTGTTCTACTTGCACCCATAGGAGTTTATAACAACTGATTTAAACAGAAATGGTATCTTTGATTATGAAGCTGGCATTGTGGGTGTTTGTCAGTTGTACTCATAGAATTTAATGAAAATTTTTTAATGGCTATGACTTATGAACAACATATAGATATGCGTTTAGTATTTAATTTGTGTGTTACTAACGATTTTTTTTCTTATATGTTTTTTGAAGATGCTTTGTGGTGACAACTGGTTTCTACAAAGATATTGTCATCTTCAGAGATGGATATCTACTATCTATCACTGAAATTGACAAGGTCTTTGTAATCCAATCAAACCAATTGGAGAAGGGTACCAAAAAAAGGTGATTAAAAGAAAAGTTTTAGCATTACTTTGAAAATTTTATTCGAAAAAAACAGAAATATTTTTTATTTAAAAAAAAAGTGAGTAATTTTCTAAGGACACTGTAGTTAATACTGCAGTACATGTGTTGAGATGCATGTTGTGTACCATGTTGTAGTATGTAATTTAATAGGATATGCAGGATACAATAATAAGCGCAGCTTCCTGTCAATTGTGAAATAAATGTGATTCCCTACAACTCTACGGGCATTCCACTCATAAATTGAATACGGCATGTTAGAAATGGCGATTAATAAATTAATACTAAGTGATTAGTTATTGTGGAGCGTAAGCAAACTATAAGAAAGACGTAACCAAACAAATATTTTATAATTATACTATGCGATGACTGAAACTTTTCTGCAAATGCTTTGACAAGGCTCTATGTGGTGTGCTGGTCAGGGATGTGGAGGCGTCTACGTACCAGCTACCGTCAGGTTGGAGCTCGGATCTAGCTGACGAACGATTTTAACTAGTTTCTAATCTCTATCAGTGCAAAATTAAGACATTCACTGAATTCCGTTAAGGTTTCCAAATTGATCATCGTCAGTGACATAGAGATATGAATGGTATTGAATGTTAATTCGCTGTAAATTTGATGGTAAGTTCCCAAACAAAAATGCTTTGAAAGTGTGAGTCCAACATGAGTATTTGACTAATTAAAGATATTCTTCTTCTTCTAACCCTTATCTGCATCCAATGGTGCATAGGGCACTCCATCTTATTAATGGAGTGTTATCTTGCTCGTTACGTACATGAAGGTAAGATGATCACTCCTGAGCATCAATGAGCAGTCCAGGGTTATATTAAATAAATATTAGAGTGTAAAATGATTGAATTTATTTTCACTCCACTCCACTAAACACGTTAACTATTACACCATGAAGGCAAACAAAATAATATATCATTTCATTCATGCTTTGTCCCTAAATTTCAAATAGAAATAAAATAAAAATTATCCATCCTTTATCCAGTTTTATATTCTATTTAAATGACTAAACGAACGCTAAACACCTTTTAGTCTACAGCATATAAATATAAATAAACTGTATTATTTTTCGTAGTGAGCTTTGTGTGAACGAAAGCTCCAGTAAAATAAACTTAAAAAGCCCCCGCTGTTCGGTTCAATATAAAGAGTGTGGGGTTACATACAGCTACCGTTCTTGTCTGTAAAGTTACATTTCAAGGCTTTTACATCCAATACTCACGCACAGCCTTATTTATGGAGGAATTTCAGGCATCACTTGTTTTGGGCGATAATGCCAACGTTTATAAGGCTAAGTCCAATACCACTATTGCAATATATCGCAATTATGTTAAACAATAGCAACTTTGTTATTCCTTTCACCAGTTTTCAAACATTACTTATTATATTTATGTATTAGATAAAATTAAATTGCTAATTTTATTTAAACAACAAGGAAGAGTAAAGAACAAATAAAGATAGATAATATGTGATGCTGGAAAAGGAGAACGTTTGAACTAAGGGTAGTTTAATAAAAGACGAAGAAAAATTAATTAGTTCTATGAAGAATGAAGGAAAGGAAAACATTGTTAAAAATTGTGGAAAACATCTCAACAAAGATGAAGAAAAATATGAAGTCTAAGTAATTATAGGTCTTACAACCTGCCATAGGCTGATTAAGTGGACACCTTACAAATGTGTTCCATTCAATATTCTACCCATGATTGACATCTAAACGACTCAAATTTTTGGAACTCACACATAATTATAAATTTTTTGATGTTATTTGTTTTAGTTCATGGGAACCATCATTGGTTGATTTGAAACAATGGTAAAATAATACTCTTCTTATCACTCATCGTTCACTTTGTATAATACTACTTAAAAACACTGCTTTTTTGTCTACATTTGACCTGATGATGGAATGGTTGTTTCGAATGTGGTAACGGTAGTCATGAATTACTGTTTTTAAATGGTATTACACAATGTGAAGATGAATAAGTGTTACACCTAATCATGGGTTAATAGTAAATGTTACACTTGTATAAAGTGATAACCTCAACTAGCCTATGACAGGTTGCAAGCCCTGTTAACGTCCAGATTTCCATATTCTTCTTCATTTTTGTTAAAATATTATATAAAAGCCTGAACAAAAGCATTTTTTGCATAATTTTCAGAATATCATAAATGAATTGATACTAGAGAGTGCTTTAACTTCAATTTTCAATTAAATCATTGGTATTATTTTTTAATATCTCATCTAAGATGAAGAAGAATATGGAAGTCTGGGCATTTACGGGGCTGACGACCGTCATAGGCTGGTTTAAGTGATCACTATACAGACGTGTAACATTCACCAATTCTACCCATTATTGACAACCACACTACTCAAATTCTTGGAAGTTCTATATATGTGAACCAATTTTGAAACATTGTTCTTGAATCACTAGAACATCACTAGAGACATCTATTGGTGAGATGTAAAGAAGCTTTTTACTAAGCAGAAACTCTTATATTAGAATCCTGGATTATAATCACACACATGAGAAACGCCAAAAATACTATTTTCATTTTTATTATTAAGTTTATAATTTGACCAGATAATTTAATACAGGTTACACAACATTTTGAGTGTGTCTACACTAAGTATTTGTTAGTATTTGGACACACTCAAAATGTTGTAAATCACTGGTGATATTTGTAAGTGAACTTTTTCCCGGCAGTCACGCATTCCCTAATAAATTAAGAGTCACTCGCGACTAAACGAGTTGTCTAATTTGCATATATTAATAGGTCCGCGAGTAACCGAGGTTACTTTATTGTGACTAACTTTGCGTTACAAGGTCCGGGCATACGTCGGATAGTAGGGACTAACTTATTACAGTGTGTGATTGTGGAACCTATTTTGTTCGCTAATTACGCTTCCACTGCATAGAAGACATACGCACAAATTAAAAAGGATACCATTTACTCTTGCCGGACATTTCTTAGTCGATTTTTATTTTACAACATTTTAAGTGTGTCTAAATACTTGTTAACAAAATCTGGATTATCTCCAATTACAGGAGTTATTTTTATAATTATTCTTTGACATCTCATCAAAGATACTAATATAAGAGTTTCTGGTTAATAAAAAGCTTCTTTTCATCTCATCAATTGATGTCTCTAGAGATTCAACAACAAGGTTTCTAAATTGGTTCATATATATAGAACTTCCAGGAATTTGAGTAGTGTGGTTGTCAATAATGGATAGAATTGGTGAATGTTTCACGTGTGTAAAGTGATCACTTAAACCATCCTATGACGGTCGTCAGCTCTGTAAATGCCCAGACTTCCATATTCTTCTTTATCTTTGACGAGATATCAAAAAAAAAATTCATCAAACACGTTATTACAAATTACGAATTATAATAATGTGCCCTCACCGAATTTATACGTATTTTTTAGTAGTTTTATTATATTAATTTTACAATGTTAAATTATTATTTTAGTAATTTTTCAATGTAAAATTCACCATTTTACCCATCATTGATAACTGTTCTACTTAAATTTCTTTCATATTATTATTTTTCATCTATTTTGAGAAAAGATGAAGAAGAAAATAATATAAAATACATATTTTTGTTAGTAGTAGTTTTTGTATTAGTAGTTTTACGATGTATCTTTCATCCTACCCATAATTGATAACCACACTACTCAATTTTCGTCAACGTTCTTTTTTATTTATTTTGAGAATATGGAAGATCTGGGCATTTACAGGGTGTACAACCTGTCATAAACTGGTATATGTGATCACACTAATCAAATTTATTACATATTCTTCTTAATCAGTAGAAAATTCTGATATAAATATTTCCTAAGTGGAGTGAAATCCAGAAATTCGCACTTAAAAGCTTTTTTTGGAATTACTTAATGTCCAAGTGACTTATTTCTGTTTCCGGCTTATGCAACACAACATATCATTACCTCACTTTAACTTTAAAGTTTTTAAGCCTATTTTTACCAGTGAGTGACTTAACATTTATGTTTATTTAAACAAAATCTCACCAATAAGTAGAAATACATATTTTCAGTTTTTGCAAGTTCAGTTCAGTAAATGAGAACATATGTAATTCTCGAAACTAGTCGTGTTTACATTAACAAACCCAAAAATTGTCTTTTTACAAAGTGTTTTATTATTATATTTATAAATGTAGGTAAATGCAAATATTTTTAACATATGAAATTCTGATAAAAAATTAAGTTATTAATATCATTTAAGTATAAAAATATAAAAGAAACACACTTTTTTACCACTTAAGTTTCTTTTATTTAAAGGCTTGTTAAGGAAGCTATGCTTCCAACTTCAGGCTTAAATATAAACTGAAATAAAATAAAATAAACACATGTGGGAAAAAACAAATGTTTTTTTTTTCAATTTCATCATCTTACCACAAAGTGGATGCCGAAGCAGCAAATAATATAATTTTTTAAAAATGTTGAAAATATAAGTCATAATCACACATTCATATTAAATATAATAAGAACGAAAACTTAATTTAAAAAAAAAACATTTATGACTCACCCCTACCTAGACTCCATAGCAAGGAATATTTTTAGTTTTTAATTTACTTCGTTTTGATTTACTTTGTTTAAAAAAAAAATGTTAAACGACTCCCTCTTTAAACACAAGTATCTACTTTATTAGAGAGGTAGAAACGTTATATTTGAAATGTTTTGTATATTTACAAACTATTTTGTATTATTTAAATACAATTTACGTATTTTATTAAAATTAAACACTTCAATATACCACTTTAATGTGTTTTATTTATATATATGACTAGTTTCGAAAACGACAGATGTTTTCATCTTCTGGTACAAATTAAAACTTTTGATTAATAAACAAATTAAACTACAAATCAATTATTACTTTTAATTTGTACTAGAAGATGAAAACATCTGTCGTTTGTTCTTGAATCACTAGAACTTCACTAGAGAACAAGGTTTCTAAATTGGTTCATATACATAGAACTTCCAAGAATTTGAGAAGTGTGGTTGTCAATAATGGGTAGAATTGGTGAATGTTACACGTGTGTAAAGTGATCACTTAAACCAGCCTATGACGGTCGTCAGCCCCGTAAATGCCCAGACTTCCATATTCTTCTTCATCTTTGATGAGATGTTAAAAAATAATATGAAAATAACTCCTGTAATTGGAGATAATCCAGATTTTGTGAACAAGTATTTGGACACACTCAAAATGTTGTAAATAATATTGAAATACGTATTAAGTAAAAAAAAAAATTTCTTTGAAAAAAAGCTTTTGCTAGAATCCCACGTATACCTACCTAGGTCGTTTGGTTAGTTGGTTGAAAGCACAAGGTACGTAGGCTGGTAACGTATCGACTAGCAAGTAAGCTCTGTCTGCACAATGCTCGCGTTAAGTGGTAATCGAGGAATACTTTGGATTGTATTTCACCGCTGTTACACTGATGGCAAAGATATAAGGAAGGTGCAAAGTTGTAATTTAATTAGACACTTTATAAGACTCCCGATTATTGCAGGATTCAGTGCGAGCGATTTATCAAAAACCCACGGGAAATATACATAACTCGTTTTAGTTGGACTTTGAAATACTTGGCCACTTTAGAGTTATCTTTGTGATTAAGTAAATAAAATACACACTACATATTTTTTTCTTTTGAACCCTTATCTGCACCCCAATAGTGCAATAAATGCAGTGTTATCTTGATCGTTAACACACGACGGAAAGGCGATTAACCCTCCGCTTTAGCTACCAGTCCAGGGTAATATTGAATAAATATTAGAGTGAAAAAATCACTTTTATTTATTACACCCCCCTCTGGGAATCGAACCCGGGACCTCCAGAACGGTAGTCGAACGCGCTGACCATTACACTACAGAGGCGGACAGATTTTGGATATTAAAAGTATTGTTAACTACGTGGTATGGTAATATAACACTCTCCTTATCATTCATCGTTCACTTTGTGTAATACCAAGACCAATAATTGTTCAGACCGTAAAAAAATCATTTTAACGACCTGATGATGTATTGATTTTTCCGAAACCGGTAGTCACGAATTACTGTTTATTAAAGTAGTATTACACAAAGTGAATGATGAATGATAAGGAGAGTATTAAAATACAGACTGTATAAAGTATTGACTATTAAGCACAACTTCTTCCTCAAACCATTATCAGCACCCGATGGTGCATAGGGCACTGCATAATATAAATGCAGTGTTATCTTTTTTTTTAAAGAGAAATATTTGTGTTTTTATTATTTACACAAATATTTCAATTTCATACTATTTCTGTGAGCCTCATTATTAGAAATCATCTTGATCGTCAACATGTGAAGGAAAGGTGATCAGCCCTCCGTACACTAGCTTGTACTTTTCTCCTATGAGTACGTGCCCCAATAGGATAGTCTCCCGTTTTTTATTTATAAAAATATAAATATTTGGGTTTTTTTTATTTTTTACCAAAGTACTTCAATTTCATATTTTTCTGTGAACCTAAGCGGCATTATTAAAAATAGGTATAAAATATACAATTGTAGTAAAGTGGGTTCGAACCCAGAAACTCTGACTCGAGAGTCCGCGACACTAAAAAAAGGTTGTAAAATAAATTTACGAGGTGAATGTGGTTGGTAATAGAAGCAGAGGAAGACCGATAAAACATGGCATGATCGAGATTTCAAATACTTAGAAATGAAGTCGGAATAATCAGCGTTTGTGTATTATATGAAGAGATGCATGAATGTAGAAGAGCGATTTTTTCTCAAATATAGAGTGGTGTGGCGTTCTATCTTCTCTGCCAACCCCTGGGGAGAAGTGGCGTGACGGTCAGTTATTTTCTTATTCTTCAAACCCTTATCCGCACCCGATGGTGCATAGGGCACTGCGTCATGTAAACGCAGTGTTATCTTGATCGTTAACACATGAGGGAAGGTGATCTGCCCTCCGCTTCAGGTACCAGTCAGTTTAGTTGGTAATTAAAATTTGCAAATAATCATCAATTGATTCAGCAGTCATTTTGTGGTAAAATCTATCCATTTTTAATTTAAGTTTTACTTTGTAAATACAACTATAGTGGTATTTACTAAGTAAAACTTATGTTTAAAATTGAAACATTTGATGATGAACGTAGATAAATCCAAAGACACGGTTAGTTATAATCGAATGTATCAACAACAACAACAAAAATGGTCGGTATAAATAACCGAATTTATTAACTGGTGAAATGATGACCGCACTTAATGGCGTTTGTCAATTATGCATATTTAAATAGTAAAAACATTTAAGTTAGTAATAAATTCATGCCTATTAATATTCTCGATACGAGACACATTTCACGCACAAGAAGCGATTTGCATGAATTAAAAACAATTACAATTTAATAACATGCCATTTAATAGAGCCAAGCTCAGTCATGACACAGAAAGCGAGCAAACACTTTGTAATTACAGGGATGGTTTACATTTTGACATATACGATAAAGTAAACTGTTTCATTTATTCGGCGCTATCGGAATAAATTAATGTTATATGAGGCAATAAAAATTTGGTTAATTGTTTGACCCGTTTGAACGTAGAAAGATTATGATTTTTTTTATTTGAATTTAACTAACTAACTAACTAACCATCCCCGCAGGGGTAGGCAGAGAGAATCGAACGCCACACCACTCTGTCCTTGCAAACATTCTTTGCCTCTTCTACATTCATGCATCTCCTCATACATACCCGACGATTATTACGACTCCTGACCCGGCCGCTTTCAAGTATTTGACATACCTGATTGTGCCAAGTTTTCCTCGGTCGTCCTCTGCTTCTTTTTCCAACTACATTCGCCTCATAAATTTGTTTAACCGTTCTTTCTTGACTCATACGCTCCACATGTCCAAACCATCTCAACACACCTTTCTTTATTTTATCGATAAAGCTTATCTCAGCCTTACATTCTTTCCTTATTTCATCATTCGAACATCTATCAAACATCGTTTTGCCACACATTCGTCTAAGGGATCGCATTTCGACTGCATTCAGTCTGCTTTCATCCTTCTTTTGCCAACTCCATGCTTCGCTTCCATACATAAGGGTTGGAACCAGAACTCCATTGTGTACTGCCAGTTTAGCTTCCGCTGATAGATTTTTATTTGCTAAAACTGATTTTAGTGCACCATTTACTCTGTTCCCAGCATTCACTCTCCTTTCTATGTCTTTATCAATCTTTCCATCCCTAGAAAACATACTACCCAAATATATGAAATCATCTACCTGTTCCAAAATCTCCCCATTTACCAATATTTCACACTCAGATCTACATTCATCTCTTTCAAAAACCATGATTTTGGATTTGCTGACATTCATCAATAAATCACTTTCCTTGCACACATTATACACTTTTTTGAATTTATTTATTATATTATTTTTTGACATATCATCAAAGATGAAGAAGAATATGGAAGTCTGGGCATTTACGGGGCTTACGACCGTCATAGGCTGGTTTAAGTGATCACTTTACACACGTGTAACATTCACCAATTCTACCCATTATTGACAACCACACTACTCAAATTCTTGGAAGTTCTATATATATGAACCAATTTAGAAACCTTGTTCATGAATCACTAGAACTTCACTAGAGACATCTATTGGTGAGATGTAAAGAAGCTTCTTATTAAGCAGAAACTCTTATATTAGTATGTGAGATCCGAATCCTGGATTATAATCACACACATGAGAAACGCCAGAAAATACCATTTTCATTTTTATTATTAAGCATATAATTTGACCAGATAATTTATTTACAACATTTTGAGTGTGTCCAAATACTTGTTCACAAAATCTATTATTTACTATATATTTCAGTTGTGATCGTGTCTTTAAGAACAGTGTCCGTCGATGGTTGCTTCTCGTTGGGAGAAGCAATGTAGAAAGTGAATTAAATAAAGTCCAGGTGTAATTATTTTACTATAAAACCTTTATACTGTAAATTGTAATTATATCTATTGTAAGTAATATATGTGTCAGCCTCTGTAGTGTAATGGTCAGCACGCTCAGCCACCGTTCTGGAGGTCCCGGGTTCGATTCCCAGGGGGTTCAAATAAATATAAGTGATTTTTTTACTGTAATATTTATTCAATATTACCCTGGACTGGTACCTGAAGCGGAGGGCTGATCACCTTTCCTTCGTGTGTAAATGATCAAGATAACACTGTGTTCATATGTATGAAGCAGTGCCCTATGCACCATTGGGGTGCGGATAAGGGTTTTATTATTTATTATTATTAAGTAATATATATATAATCTAATAATAAAAAAACAATAATAATAAAAATTGTATTATCGTGTAAGTATTTCGGCTCAACACAGGCCATGCCTTAAGAGCCGTAATACATATAGTAAAAAAATGTATGTATCTATGAAATAAATAAATAAATAGATTTATATTATCCACTGACACTTCGTGATGGAATTGCATTTTAAATTTATTATTAGATTAAAACCAATGTTTTTAGCTTTTCCACTTTTTTATTTGACCAGCGACCGGGTTTCGTCGTTACCGACATCATCAGACTGGTCTGATGATGTCGGTAACGACGAAACCCGGTCGCTGGTCAAATAAAAAAGTGGAAAAGCTAAAAATATTGGTTTTAATCTAATATTAAATTAAATAAATAAATAATAAATAAATAGATTTATAATTTTTTGTATATTAAATCATTGTTGACAAACGTTGTAAACCCTAGAGTGAACGAACTTACTCGTAAGTGTTCGTCAATCATTCGATTGTATTAGATATTCGTGAAGGTCGCTTTATACTAAAAAAAAACTAACTAACTAACCATCACGCCGCTTCCCCGCAGGGGTAGGAAGAGAGAATAGAGCGCCACACCACTCTGTCCTTGCAAACATTCTTTGCCTCTTCCACGTTCATGCGTCTCCTCATACATACCCGCCGATTGTTACGACTCCTAACCTGACCACATTCAAGTATTTGGCATACCTGATCGAGCCATGTTTTTCTCGGTCTTCCTCTGCTTCTTTTCCCACTAACATTCGCCTCATAAATTTGTTTTACCGTTCTTTCCTCACTCATTCGTTCTACATGTCCAAACCATCTCAACACATCTTTCTTAATTTTATCGATACTGCTTATCTCAGCTTTGCATTCATTCCTTATATCACTATTCGCACATCTATCATACATCGTTTTGTCGCACATTCTTCTGAGAGATCGCATTTCGACTGCATTCAGTCTACTTTCATCCTTCGTTTGCCAACTCCATGTTTCACTTCCATACATTAGAGTTGGAACCAGGACTCCGTTGTGCACTGCCAGTTTAGCTTCCGCTGATAGGTTTTTATTTGCTATAACTGATTTCAGAACGCTTTATACTATACATTACATATTTGCTAAAAAAAATTATAATGCAAAAATGTAGTTTTTAACATCTCGAGTATTTTATATTTAAAAAGCACTCTTAAATTTGTGATATGGTTTTATAAAACTCTAATTATGATTCATCGTTTACTTTGTGTAATACCACATAAAACTTGTATGTGATATTACACAAAGTGAACGATGAATGGTAAGGAGAGTGTTATTTATTATTTTAACTAACCATCACGCCGTTTCTGTGTAGGGTAAGGCAGAGAGAAAAAAAAATGCCACATCAGTATGATTTGCAAACCTTCTCCACATTCATGCATCTCCTCATACATACCCGACGATTATTCCGACATCTGACCTGATCACATTAAAGTATTTGAAATACTTAATCGTGTCAAGTTTTCCTCGGTCGTCGTCTGCTTCTATTATCAACCACATTTGCCTCAGTATTATTTTTACTATTTTTTCTTTACTCTTTCGATTCACATCTTATCGAACCGAAAAAAAAATATTCTTACCTTTTTTATGAATGACCATACAAATATTTATCTATTGTTTTATATCTCTTTTATATAAATAAAAATGTAAGTGTATGTTTGTCCAATAGTTTGGTATTGCTTATGCTGCTGTTAAGGTCAACAGACGGCGCTGCCATGCGGTAAAAAACACACCTGTCTACCTGTTATATTTTTAATTATATGGACAGAATACGCGCGTATTTTAATTTCGAAATGAAAGTAATCGGTGAATAACTTTTAACCGGAGCTGAATTTCAATACAAATTAAACTAGTGTTTAGGCTTTTGAGAGGTAGAAAAATGCCTCGGTGCCTTGAATGTGAGAATAAATAATGTGAATTTGTATATTTCATATAAGTTGGTCGACTCTCGGAATAAATGAGCAATTATACACAGTGTGAGTTCCACGCTTTCGAGGCTCAAACGATTTACAATAGCCACACGTACGAATTATATGAGTCGGAAGATGAAGGTCCAAACGAACACAGTTTCATCGCTTCGTGTAATTAATCCAAACTGCAAAATTATAATTTGAAAATAAGGACATTTGAATGAAAATGTAATAAAGATGTCTCAATTTATCCAATTTTTGAAATTTCAACGTAGAATGAAATTTAAAAAGAAGTAATAGCATCGAAACTAGCATAGAATTTAAATTTTTTTTTTTAAAAAAACATAAATAAAACATTAATAAAAAAACGAAGTAAAACATTAATTAAAAATAAAAATAAACATTCTAAAGGTGTTTCAATTAATGCAAATTTTGAAATGATAAATAAACAGGAAAAAAAAATTTGTCAGTGTTTCATTTTCGAAATAATAATATTAAAGTAAATTTAAGAATAAATATAGGTGATTCAATTAATTCATACTTCGAAATCATAGTTTTAAAGTAAATAAAAAAACTAAAGGTTTTTCAATTAATGCAAACATCGGAACGATAATTTAATACGTAATTTAAAATAAATACTCAAGGTGTTTCAATTTATCAAAACTTCTAAATTATAACTCTAAAGGAGTTCCAATTAATCCAAAATTCGAAATGTTATATATTTTTGTATATTAAAGTTGTCTCAATTAATGTAAGCTTTTAAAAGATAGCTTAAAAGAAAGAAAGAAATAAAATAAAAACTAATTGTTTTCAATAATCAAACTTTGAAATAATACCCAAAAGGAATGATTAAAGAAAACACTTGTTTTTTACCACTTGAGTTTTATTAAAGACTACATGTTTCAGAAGTTAAACTTCCATCATTCAGGTCTGTATAATAACTAATAATAATGTTATTATACAGACCTGAATGATGGAAGTTTAACTTCTATAACAAGTAGTCTTTAATAAAACTCAAGTGGTAAAAAACAAGTGATTTCTTTAATCATTGTAACATGTCTTACCACAAAGTTAATGCCGAAACAATAAATAAAATACCCAAAAGGAAATTTAAAGAAAATACTAAATGTGTCTCGATTAATCCAATAATTGAAATTTAATTATTGAAACCTTATATTTGGCTAAAGAAGGACGAACATGAGGCGAAATCAATGTATGACAGAATAAAAAATGAAGATATTATAAAAAGATATGGAGCAAAAGCCGAAAGATACATGGAATATGCCTCTATGCAGCCATATCTCGAAGGGTTCTACATATATTTATTACACCATAGGCTTAAAAATGATATTTACAACATTTTTAGTATGTCCAAATACTTGTTCACAAATCTGGATTATCTGCAATTTTAGGAGTTATTTTTTAAATATTTTTTTTCATCTCAACAAATATGAGGAAGAATGTGGAAGTCTGGGGATTTAAACCAGCCTATGTCGGCGTAGGCCCCGTAAATAATGCCCAGCTTCCATATTCTTCTTCTATGGTAAGATGTCGAAAAAAATATGAATATGATATCGCTCACTCCTATCAAGAACATCATAAATCAAAAAACTTGATTTTTCAATAGAACGTTTTTAAAGTTTAAAAATATAATACAATGCATTAAAAAGTTATATCAAGTTATATTATTGAGCTTTTTACTGTGCAACAGATCTTTTTAGGTAAAACCTGAAGGTTTTTCTCTATTTAAATTTTAAGTCAAAAATATGCCTCCTTACTGGGATATAGTACATTTTCTGGGCATTCCGAAAATATACACAACTGAAAATTGACGATTTTTGATTCTTAAAAGGAGTGAGCGATATGTCAAAACATTAAGAATACTTATTTTTCTAGTGTACAATCTATGGAAAAACAATGTTTCGATGGTCTAAAATAACAGTACATACGTAGCAAAAATAACAATCAATTTATGGCACAAAAATACAATACGTGATTGTAGTTCTCATTGCACCTTGTGATAATTTATGTGCTAGGCTGCGACCATGGATCACAGGAGGTCAGGCCATTTGAGGGTCAGAAGGTGTATAAATAAGGACCCCCTATGACGGAGGCATAAATCACACGAACTTCACATCACCGCCACCACCGAGAACACCATGAGTGTATAAACAATTAAATTTTAAACGGCCGTCTTCACACGATATTGTTTATTTCAATTTAACAAATTTATGCATTACGAAAACAAAAACAATAACACTTTGCGTGAGAAAAAAATACAAAGACATCTTTACATAACTTATTTAATGGATATAAAAATATATACACACATGTCTTAACATTCTTGATCACCTACGCCAGCTAAAATGCCAGGTCATAAGCCCCGGTTATTTGAATCAGCCAAATGACAAGTTGTAAGGGTCTGGAATGCTCAGGTTTACATACTTTTCGTATAAAATGTGTACAATAGATGCTTTGTCTCATTTGCGACACATCTAATATACACATACCATATACTTATTAATAAAATTAATATTTGTTTTGCATTTTAAGTTGAAATAATTAGAT
Organism: Brachycentrus maculatus; assembly: GCF_059751285.1. Taxonomy (NCBI): domain Eukaryota; kingdom Metazoa; phylum Arthropoda; class Insecta; order Trichoptera; family Brachycentridae; genus Brachycentrus; species Brachycentrus maculatus. Next base: position 502,901 of record NW_028280891.1, read on the forward strand.
GAAATAATGAATGAATTAATAAGTCTTTTTGCATTATTAGATGAAACATGTTTGCTTTGTTATTATTTTTGCATTCTAAGATAAAATATGTTTGATTTTTTATTATTTTTGCATTATTAGATGAAATATATTTGTGTTTTGAATATTGAAAGCATTAACTTTGTGGATCATCTTGATATATTATTTCGAGAAATAAAAATACTTTGTGTTCTGATTCACTCACATTTTTATTTAACCAACTAGTTTCGGCAACAACCTGTTGCCCTCTTCAGGGTTTCATTTATTACTAAATATATATATAAAAATATATATATATATATATATATTTAGTAATAAATGTAACCCTGAAGAGGGCAACAGGTTGTTGCCGAAACTAGTTGGTTAAATAAAAATGTGAGTGGATCAGAACACAAAGTATTTTTATTTCTCGAAATGAAATATGTTTGCTTTATGATCATTTTTGTATTATTAGATGAAATTTGTTTGCTTTTTGATTATTTTTGCATTATTATATGAAATTTATTTGCTTTTTGGTTATTTTTGCATAACTAGATTAAACATGTTTGATTAATGATTATCTTTGCAATGAAAACACGTTAGATAATGTGAGATTAATTTGAACGTTGTACAGGAAGTACAGCTATCAGTTTTCTTTACACCAGTCAGTAGACAGGTTGTGTGCTCGTATTGTCGAGCTAACAAGATATTATGAAAAGATGCACGAAGATGATAAACACTTCAGCCAGATAAAGAAGGTGTTTACTTCTCAACTTACCCATTTATAGGAACATAACGATAGGGCATCTATCTGTTAACAGGGAATTTATTCTTATTATTAATGTGTTATTGTGTTTACATGGAAATTCTTCTAATTCTTTTTGGCTTGTGCCCTGTTTTCAATAAGGATTATCCTCCTGCGATGTCGATTCCCAGCTGTAAATTCATCTCTTTGGTAGTCTGCCCTAAAGTCGTCTATTTACCCATTTATAGGAACACAACGATAGGGCATCTATCTGTTAACAGAGAATTTATTCTTATTATTAATGTGTTATTGTGTTCAAATGGATATTCTACTAATTCTTTTTGGCTTGTGCCCTGTTTACAATAAGGATTATCCTCCTGCGATGTCGATTTACAGCTGTAAATTCTTGTCTTTGGTAGTCTGACCTAAAGTCGTCTACTTACCAGTCTGCCCTAAAGTCTTCTATTTAGGAACACAACGATAGGGCATCTATCTGTTAACAGATAATTGATTCTTAATATGAGTGTGTTATTGACAACATTTTGAGTATGTCCAAATACTTGTTCACAAAGCTGGATTATCTCCAATTATAGGAGTATTTTTTCATATTATTTTTTGACATCTCTACATACATGAAGAAGACTGAGGAAGTCTGGTGATTTACGGGGTTTACGACCGTCATAGGCTGTTTTAAGTAATCACTTTACACACTTGTAACATTCATCAATTCTACTCGTGGTTGACAACCACACTACTCAAATTCTAGGAACTTCTATATTACATGGTTCAATTTCCAAACAAAGTGATCTTGAATCACTAGAATTTTACTAGAGACATCGATTGGTGAGATGAAAGAATCTTTTTATGTAGCAGAAACTCTCTCATTTGTATGTGAAGTCCGAGTCCTGGATTATTATCACATACATGAAAAACGCTTGAAAACAACCTTAACATATTCTTATATAAGCTAATAATTTGACCAGTTAATTTATTAACAATATTTTGAGTGTGTTCAAATGCTTGTCCATAAATTTGGATTATCACCAATTCAAATTGGAGATAATCCAGATTTGCAAACTAGTATTTGGATTTGCGAACTAGTATGAGTTTTTTTGTTAATAAATATTGCGCACGCAGGCACCCTGGCGTAGTTGGATAGACGCTCGACTGCGAAACAGGCGTCGCGGGGTCGATTCCCGCCAATTGCTAAATAAATTCAAGAAACTTTTGCTTTCAATTAGTCTGAGTAATTAGTTGGGTGTGGTGTATTTTTCACATTTACCTTCCTTATCCTTACTATCCTACTCGAAGATAAACTTCTAAAAATCATTAAAGCCTCTGTTTTGCTGGTTATTTCTTTAAAAAATGTAACGAAGAATGTGATTTATGAACTATATTTTAACTGTATTATACCTTTGTGTGTTTTATTATCAGCTTTCGCTTCCATTTTGCGTCATTTAAGAGTAAACATACGTCAACCGAAGGTAAAACAAGACGTGTCCATGAATTAGAGAAAATATTATTAAAAACAAGTACTATTCACAACATTGTCTCAAGATATAAAATTTAACGACGCATTATTTGATCATTTTTATAATCTAAAGAAGTTTTATGCATACGTTGCTTGTCAAAACAACTGTTTAAACAATATCGGTGCTCAATAATACCAAAATACGTCTGTGAAAAAAAAATACAATATAAATGTATCCTTAATTATGTATATATATATATTTTTATATATTTTTTTAATATTTGTTAGTTGCCTTTCCTTTAGAAAATTTTCCTTACTTATGATGTACAAGAATTAATATTATATTTAGTTTGTATCTCTTAAAAATGCAATTCACAATAAATCAATAAAGTTGATACCTAAAAAACAAAACGAAACTGGCGTCGCGGGTTCGATTCCCGCCAATTACAAAATAAGTTCAATACATACCAATTTTTAATAAATGTTTATTATTATTAAACATGGCACGATCAGGTATGCCAAATACTTGAAAGTGGTCAGGTTAGGAGTCGCATGAACGTGGAAGAGGCGAAGATTGTTTGCAAAGACAGAGTGGTGTGGCGTTCTATTCTCTCTGCCTACCCCTGCGGGGAAGCGGCGTGATGGTTAGTTAGTTAGTTAGTTAATAGGTGTTCGTGGTAGATTTTCCACCTTCCCTATCCTTACTTTTTTACCTACAGACAAGTTCTTAAAATATAAGTTTTGCGTATTCCTTTAAATAAATAAAAGAAATAAAAAGTTGTATTACACAATGTGAACGATGAATGATAAGGAGAGTGTTATGCTGTCATACCAAAATGTAAACAATGCATTTAATTTATAAAATATTTTGCCCTAAGCGGGAATCGAGTCCGCGTCACCAGTTTAACTGTCGAGAGTCTCTCTACGGCAGTAATTTGTTTTGTTTTTACTTATTTATTTTTTTACGAAAATGTAAATAATATTAGTATATAACCACTCACCGAGATATTTATGTCTACCGGTTTCGAGACGTACCTGTCTCTTCGTCAGGACAATCACTACCACAGCATGCAAACAATACTACCCTTCACTACCATAGCACTATTAACGCACTTGAAACTACAACAAAATGTTTAACACATGCACTTGTGCTTTTGACCTCGGCTCGTAACGTATGTTTGTGCTGAAACTTTTAGTGCAAGTTTGTCTTCGGGTCAACCAAGAATCGCATGTGTTGAACATTTCATGTAGTTTTAAGTGTGTAAATAGTGCTATGGTAGTGAAGGGTAGTATTGTTTGTATGCTGTGGTAGTGATTGTCCTGACGAAGAGACGGGTACGTCTTGAAACCGGTAGACATAAAAATGAGTGGTTATATATGAATATTGTTAACATTTTTCGTAAGAAAATAAATAAGTAAAAATGACTAACCACAAAGTAATGCTTTAAATATTAATAATATTGAGATTTTTTTGTTGGGTTTCATACCCACCCAACATTAAATTAAATTAAATTTCTCCTACTTAATAAAATGAAAATATCGGCTAAAAACATAATGAATATTGATGTATAGATTAGTCACTAGGAATTTGTCGATGTGGATGTATAAAATAAAAATGCTTTGACAATTTTCCAATATGACTTCCAATATGTTTGCAAAGGTGGTATTACGACCATTATAACCAAACAAGACATTTACGCGAAAAGTCAACATCAAGGAGTCATTAACCGTTTACATTATTGACATCAAAATTTTGCATAGCGATAACTGCTCCAATAATTACTGTAAAACATAACACATAATGGCATTGACCAATTCGGTAATATTACCAAAATCAGGTCACCATCTTTTACTTTTTGGTTATATTTATCAGATCAAAATTTTAAGTTAAATTCGTAAATTCTTAACAATTTCTTAAAATATTTTATGACACGTGTTTCGATGCATTCAGTATCATCATTATCCTGAATGCATCAATATTTGTTTCACAATAAATTTTAAGAAACAATGATAAAATGTAAAATACCGTGTAAAATTAAAATAAAAAAATCAAAATATTTTGAGTGTTCAAGTTTACTTTTTTTTTTCAACGTATGAATATAATTGTTGCGTAATATATCGCTCACTCCTTTCAAGAACGTCATAAATCAAAAAACTTGATTTTTCAGGAGAACGGGTTTAAAGTTTAAAAATATAATACAATGTATTAAAAATTAATATCAAGCCACTTACTGAACTTTTTACTCTTTAACTATTTAGGTTAAACATGAATGTTTTTTCCCCATTTGAAAAATATTCAGTAAAAAAAAATCATTAAACAATACCTTTTCTTCAAAATGCAAAACATCACTTTCTGACCTGTAGCGGGTAAATTTTAAGTTAAAAATATGCCTCTTTTGCTGGGATATAGTACATTTTTTGGACATAACGAAAACATGCACAACTGAAAATTGACGATTTTTAAAATAATGACGTTCTTGAAAGGAGTGAGCGATATCTAAAATAAAACAAGGTTTTTGTTGGATTGAATTCTACATTATCAATGTATATCTTAAGTGGTATGAGTGTTTGATAATGTCCTAAGAAGACGAAACGCGCCACGTATTAACATATACATAAATAAATGTAGAATTCAATCCTACAAAAACATTGTTTTATTTTGGATATATTACCCAACAATTCAATATGGAATTCTACCAACTGTCTGCAGTTACAATAAATAAGTAAGAATATAAAGTTCTCAACATCTTTAAATGTCTTCTAGTTTGTAAAATTATAAGGGTAGAATCTTACATACGGTTTTATTCATAAACCTTCAGGTCTTTGATAATAAAAAAACTCAACTCAACCATAGATGGCGCCAAAGACTCATGTGAAATAAGGTGTCAATTGAACGATAAATACTTCCGAAATATGAGTTGTGCGGTTGTCAATCATGAGCACAGTTGTTTATGTTACGCGTCTAAAAGTGATCACTTAAACCAGTCTTTGACAGGTTGTGAGTTCTGTAAATTCCCAGCCTTCCATTTTCCCGTCAAAGATACACGCGTATCACACACGTTTCACCATTCTATCCGATAACTTTATTCAAACTCTATTCAAACACACACACACACACACATTTCATTTACACACACGTCATTTAATGTATGAGTTCGCGGCAGTGTATATGGTTGATTTGTGTAAATTTTTACAGTTCACAAGTTTTTTTTTGATATGAAAAAACATGCACATTTAATTAAGAAATGTTTTCAGATATACATAAAAATCTTTTTATTCGGAGAAACGACGTCATGAAAATACGATAGGAATGTGTGCCAAGTGTGTTAGAAAAAATAGATTAATTACCTTTTTTAGGCCAGAATAAATTAGGTAATTTATTATTAACATTGGCCTCTTATCTTGAGACCGTGAAAGACGACATCGTGTATTTGTTTCCAGATAGTCTGGTCTCCTTAATGTAATTTAAATTCAATTTGCATAATATTCTGTTAGGTCCAATGTATACGGAAGAATCTCATTAGTAAAATGGCAGGTCTAATACGATATAGTGCAACCTTAAAAAAAACAGTTTTTGGTAGTAAGTATATCTATTATTTTTTGACATCGGGGCTTACGACCGTTGCCTACGCCCCTGCGATGTAATGGTTGGGGTTTTCAGCTACCGTGCTGGCGGTCCCGGGTTCGATTCCCAGGGGGGGAGGTGAATATAAATAAATAAATAAAATGAAAATAAATATAAGTCATTTTTTTATGACATCTCAGTGATTATCTTAGCCTTGCATTATTTTCTTATTTCGCCATTCAAACAGATATCGTACATCATTTTGTTACATATTCGTCTCAAAGATCGTTTTTCGACTGCATTCAGTCTACGAGTACTTGCATCCTTTTTTTGACAACTCCATGCCTTACTTCCACATGGTTTAGTACCAGGGCTCTGATAGTTTTTTTGTGCTGTAACCTATTTGAAAGCACCATTTACTATGTTTCCAAAATTAACTTTACTTTATATTTCTTTATTAATCCATCATTTATGAGTTTTTGTCACCCTAATAAATGGAAAATAAAGATGTACACCTATCGCATTGTCAAAATATTGATAAGTTATTGAACAAATTGAAGTTGTATACAGGGAAATGGAAGATAATGGCGTAAACCGGGAACTAGACATTGTTCTGCCAACTGTTCAAATACACACGATATAGACCACGGTTACTTTGGAGCGAATTCATCGCCATTTTTAGATGATATATAAGATGAATAGGGCCAACGAACACCATTAGAAACTCAAGTTTAGTCAGTGTCAACGTGTAGTACCGAAATTTATTCAAAATGTTGTTCAGGCTGTTTCTGATCCTCGCTTTGGTGTTTGTGGTCGTAAATGTAAGTCGATTTCAACAATTATTTAACAACTACTCCTACTATTTTTTAACATCTCATCAAAGATGAAGAAGAATATGGAAGTCTGGGCATTTACGGGGCTGACGACCGTCATAGGGTTTAAGTGATCACTTTACACACGTGTAACATTTACCAATTCTACCCATTATTGACAACCAAACTACTCAAATTCTTGGAAGTTCTATTTATATGAACCAATTTAGAAACCTTGTTCTTGAATCACTAGAACTTCACTAGAGACATTTATTAGTGAGATTTATTTTGTGAACAAGTATTTGGACACACTCAAAATGTTGTAAACTACTCCTACCATACCATACACTCTTCTGTCCTGACACACACCGTCTACTAGCATCTAAATATCTTTATGAAATTAATTAATCTTGTTTTCACCACTTTTTTTTAATAATACAATTCAACCTACCGGTTTCGCCAATACCTTGTCATCATCAGGGTTTATTTTAAATCAAAAACATTAAAATCATTTAAATACTCTCACCAAAAACTTCCACACACTCCATAAAAATCCTAAATGTCTACTTATTCTAAATATCTACTTACTTCAGCCTTCTTCTTATGTCCAGTATTGAACAAAGGCCTCCCTCTTGAACATGCACAGTTCTTTGTTGGACGCGACTCTCTTACATTGCAGACCCGCCACTTTATTAATGTCATCAAACCATCTTGCCTGGGGCCTGCTCACGCTTCTGCGTCCTCTTCCAGGCCTCCAGTCAAGCATCTTTTTCGTCTATCTATCTCAGTTCCACTTTTATCTATTGCCTTAGTATTTTCCATTATTCAAACATTTGTTGTTCTGTCCCTAAGCATCCTTTTCTCCATTGCTCTTTGTGTTACCCGGAGTTAATGATTCATTTTGTTTGAGCAAATGTTTCGAATCCATAATATAGCACCAGGAGTACACATTGTCATACAAGCCCTCAATTTAAGAAATATTTTTTATAGTGAAATATTAAATTAATAGGTATATGTCGATAGGTCGATGGAACACCATATTTTGTATATTAAAAGCATTGTTAACTTTGTGGCATGGTAATATAACACACTTCTAATCATTCATCGTTTTTTTGTGTAATAATACTTAAATAAACGCTTTTTCGTGACCACCGGTTTCAGCATAATCATTCCATCATCAGGTCATTCAAATTAAATTATAACAGTCTCACATTTATACAAAAATTAAATTTTGACACAAACATCAATTGGAACTCCTAGTCCTACACAGTCAGTACATATGGGTTCACAACAGCCATCTATATTCAATTGAGATTAGACCTTTTTATTTGGATGTATGCAAGATCCTAACTCCGGATTATTTTTACATACTGGGAAACGCCAGAACGCCATTTCCATTTTTGTTATGTAGCCAGTATTTTACGCAATTGTTTATGTGCTGTTCCAGGCCGGTATTCTGGATTCTGCCAAGACGCTAGCCGAGGCGAGCATAACTCAGACCACAGACTTACTGAAGACTAGTATGAACAAGACCACTGGACTACTGGGGGCAATATTCTGATCAGGGTAAGAAATATTATGTAAATTTACTCCCATCACCACCACCACTACAATAATTACACCATTTTCCTAAAGGGGTAGGTAGAGAAGATGAAACGCCAAACTCATGCATCCTGAGACACTCTTAGCTCCCTTTCTATTAATCTCCCTTTCTATTAATATATCTAGTCAAACATCCTTACTTGATAAGGAATAGTGAAGAATATTGGTACCATAAACCAAGCTAGGGCACAAAATGCCGAACCCTCTTCCAATGGAACAGAAGGACTGCTGGCGACAGTCAATATCCCGGCTTCTTTTGAGGAGTTTTACGTGGTTTCTTCCCAACAATGAACAAACGCTGACAAGTTCCTGATTGGTCCACAAAAGATTATCTCTCTTGTTCCAGACACATATTAAAATAAAATATGAGCGGCGTAAGGCAACACCATTCTTAATAAAAGTAATGAAGGTCATTGGTACCATAAACCAAGGTAGGACACAAAATGCTGAACCCTCTCTTAGTGAAACGGAAGGTCTGTTGACGACAGTCATCAGTTCGAATTCTCCTGAGGAGTTTTACTTGTTTTTTTCCGGAATGAGCAAATGCTGAGTTCCTGACTAGCCCACACTAGATAACCCCAACATACATTAAAATAAAATATTAACTATATAAGGCAACACCTTTCTTGAGAAAAATAGTAAAGGACATTGGTACTATAAATCAAGCGAGGACATAAAATGCTGAACTCTTTTCTAGTGGAACGGAAGTTGTGTTGGCGACAGTACATAGTGCAGCTTCTCCTGAGGAGTTTGCGTGTTTTTTTCCCACCAGTGAAAAAATTCTGAGAAAATTTTTACTGGCCCAAACTAGATCCTATCCTGTTCCCAACGCAGATATTCAAACAAATGCGTCATTAGTTTTTTTCTAAAAATCACCTCACTCTCACTGTTTCTTACTAGTAGTGGAAGAACGTTCCGCACTCTCCAAATTTAGTATACTATTTGGGAGCTAGTAAGATGACTTTACCCGTAGTCGTTGTAATCGATCGAAGCGTGAAACGTCTATCTAGCAATTCGTACGGAATACACAGCTTTTTTAGATACTCTGGAGCCATATTAAGAGAGCTAAATGTCAGGTCGTTAGCCCTGGAATGATCAGATTTCTATATTTTTTGTTTAAAAAAGATAGATGCATCATCTCACCTGACGCATTTTAAATACATAAAAAGTATTTAAATAATGAGACTATAATTGTTTTATTTAAATTACAGGTTATCTTTTGAAGACTCAAACGGAATGGACACGGGAGTAGTGATGCAACAAATTTTAGTACGATATATTATATTTATATTTTTTAATTAAAAGTAAAGAACAAAATAAATTTCTTACCCTGTACATAATAACCGAATACGTTTATGAATTATGTTAATATAAAATGAAATAATGACAAATAAAGATTTTTACTGAGACTTTGTTTTTATTTATTATAAAAGAAAATTTTAAACTTAAACACAATTAATAATTAAATGTTTTATATATTAATAAGGAGAGGGGTAAGATAGGGGAAGGGGGGGTAAGTAAAAAATAAACTCGAGTGGTAAAAAAGCAAGTGTTTTCTTTAATAATATCATCATGTCTTACCTCAAAGTAAATGCCGAAACAATAAATAATATGTTTTAATAAAAAAATTTCTACTGTATATATATATATATATTTTTATATACACACACACACATATATATATATATATATATATATATATATATATATATATATATATATATATATATATATATATATATATATATATATATATATATATATAAATATATATATATATAATATATATATATATATATATATATATATATATATATATATATATATATATATATATATATGTATATATATATATATATATATATATATATATATATATATATATATATATATATATATATATATATATATATTTATATATAAATATATATATATATATATATATATATATATATATATATATATATATATATATATATATATATATATATATATATATACATATATATATATATATATATACATATATATATATATTTATATATATATATATATATAAATATATATACATATATACATATATATATATATATATATATATATATATATATATATATATATATATATATATATATATATATATATATATATATATATATATATATATATATATATATATATATATATATTTATATATATATATATATATATATATATATATATATATATATATATATATATATTATATATATATATATATATATATATATATATATATATATATATATATATATATATATATATATATATATATATATATATATATATACATATATATATATATATATATATATATATATATATATTTTATTATTAGATTAAAACCAATATTTTTAGCTTTTCCACTTTTTTATTTGACCAGCGACCGGGTTTCGTCGTTACCGACATCATCAGACTGGTGAGAGGCTTTACAAATTTGTATGTTATATATAAAAGAAGGCAGGAGTTGATAACCATGATTTGATATAATTTTATGAGAAATTAATTTAATTTTAGTGAATTTAAGTATTGTATGATATTTTAAATATTTTTTTATAAAGGTTTTTTGTATTGAAAGCACGATTTTATATAAAGTTAAAATAGATTTGTATTTTTTGTAAATGAATTTAAATTATGTAACGAGGTATCAGGAAATGCTGGTTGACGGCTCCTTCCACTAAGCTGTGGTTGTCCGGGGGGAGTCCGAAGTTCTCTGAAATGTAAATTTCCCGGCAGTCATTTCTTATCGACAAGACATTAAGGCATCTATATATATATATATATATATATAAATATATATATATATATATATATATATATATATATATATATATATATATATATATATATATATATATATATATATATATATATATATATATATATGTGTGTGTGAGTGTGTGTGCGCGCGTGTCTGCTGTAAATGCACTTCCTAAAATTTTATTTAGTAAAATCAAAAACAATTATTTTTTTATAACATTTTGGACTGACAATTGTTTAAGACTTTATAAAATAAAACTAAAACTTTGTTTACTACTTATATTTTTGGAATTTTTCTCCAACCGATTTTGACAAGAGCCTTTCAGGGACTAGACATGTACTCTGAAATAGACATGTCTTTCCCTGAAGATGACAAGGTTGTTGTCGAAGCCAGTTGGATAAAAGTACCAACAATAAATGTGGCTAAAACAAAGTTTTAGACGTAAAAACATTCAAGAAAAGAAGATTGTTTACCCCATTCTGTAACATAATATATAATTTAAGACTTCTGTTTAAAAAAAATCAACGTAATTTTTATAAAATTGTTATTTACAAAAATACAAAAAAAATAGCAACTGATTATTAAAGTTGGCAAAAAATTATTTCCAGCGAAACATTTTTCATAAAAGATACATATTCTCGCCTGCTCATTGTTTGAATTTGATAACTAGATAAAAACATGAAAAAAATCATTTAATACAAATTCCTCTTATAAAACATCTGTGTCAATTTAAATTGAAAATATTTTGATGTCGACTCATTGTTGCAGTTTTTTTGCACTGTATATAAAGATTGAATATTTTTAGTTAGAACCATTACATCAAGTGTTAGCGTACGTAAGGCAAAAAAATCAAAATGTTCTTCAGATTATTCTTCCTCTTTGCCCTTCTCTTCGTGGTTGCCAATGTAAGTTTGTCTTTACGTATTTTGTTTATATCTTTGTTTAAAATACTATAAATCTTTATATAAATAATTATTATGTGGACCGATTTAGTTTTTTCATTTTTTTTATATTAGCCTCCACTTATTTCAGAGAGATTTTGGTTCTTACAATCAAAATACATTTAAATAATAATAGTAAAAAAACGAAATAATAGGAGATAAAGAGAGGAAAAAAACAACAGTAATTGACTGAAATTAAAGAAAATATAAAACAAATTATTCAGTCTACATTAATTTCTTTATTTAGACTAATTATATGATATTCATCAATGAGTTACAAAAACTTGAGTTGTAATAACAAGTGTTTATTTTTTGAATTGATTGACTTTTATGTAAAAAAAAATATCTGAGAGAGTCTATAAATGGAATAATTTTTTCATACTAGAATTTCAGACTGATAATTTAATTTGGTATGTTTCATATGGTTGTATACATAAATACGTTCAATTGCTTCCTTAATTTAAAAACTTCGAAATAATTTCATTAACTGATTCGGCTGTTACCTTGTTGTAAATATTTATCCATTTTCAATTTAAGTTCAACTTTATAATATCACTAAATATCACTTTAAAATATCACTACATCTTAAAATCTATTGTGACATCCAGGTAATATAATACAATTTCCCTGTTCATTAATGCCGTACACTTTAAAATCACTAGTAAAGGAATGGAGGCTGAATAAAATAATAAAAGTGTTAACACTTATTCCTTCATTTTTTTATCAAGTTATGATAATTTATTATTATTAATTTCTTTTATTTTTAATTAAGTTTTAACACAGTAAATACAACTTGTATAATCTATTGTTCAAAGTGTATCGATGTTTTTATCATCATTATCAATACATGTTTAAAAAAGTTGCCCACATTTAATGTTTTTGAATGGCTTAAAATAATATACTTTATTGATTGCTTTAAATCAATAATTTTTCTTGCGTGTAGTGATTGGGAATCATAAATCGTGTTTTTATATAAACATTTAACTAAGCATTATGCAATTCAGCAAATTAAATCTTGATTTTGTAAATAAATCCTAAGTTATTAATAATTTCAAATTTAAATAAGCACTTAATTTTAATAAATAATTAAATAATAAAAAAAGGTTAATTTCTGATATCTATTGTATTCTTGCCAGTGCCGTTTATTATAACCCTAAATAAAATGTATACCTACATACAGGCCATGCCTTTTTAAGATCTTTTTTGTATCGATATTACATTATTTTTTAGTACTTATAATTATAATAGATTGAAAATGCAAAAAAAAATTAAAGGAAAAAAATATTTTGTTAATTTCTTTAATTCTATCGGGACACGTGTTTCGATGCATTCAGCATCATTATCAAACACCATATTATTATATATAAAGTATCATTATCAAAAACGTCTATTGTGTTTAATAAAAATGTTGATTACTTTGAAATACGTGTCAGAATAAATTTTAATGAATAGTGGTATTTACTATCCATTAAAATCTATTCTGAAATCTATTCAAAATATAAATAAATATGCAAATATATTACAAAATGAGTTGTCTAATCACGTTATGTAATAATTTTTATTTTCTTTTTGGTATATAAAATCCAAAATAAAATTCTTATCTCCGAATAATCAAATTTATTTTTAATTTTTGTCGGATATTCAAAAAATACTTATGAGATTATTTCGAAAAAAAATTATGTATCCAAATGCACATTGCTATTTAATTGCTTTGAATTTTTTATGCTTTATGTATGATATATTGTTTTAATGAACAACATCAAATTTTGTGTAAATGTCAGACCGTAACAATTTCATTTTAATGACCTGATGATGAAATTATTATTCTCAAACCGGTAGTCACGAGTTACTGTTTTGTAAGTGGTATTACACAAAGTGAACGATGAATTGAGAGTATTTTATTATCATACCACAAAGTTAACAATGTTTTAAATATACAAAAGAAAATCAAATCAATAATATGGGAATTCAATTAAAGGTACGAACGACTAACATCGAGCAACTGGTTTTTATTTAATCAGATGGCGTGTTTTTTTCCTCAGATATCGCTCACTCCTTTCAAGAACGTCATAAATCAAAAATCGTTAATATTCAGTTGTACATGTTTTCGGAATGCCCAGAAAATGTACTATATCCCAGCAAAAGCGGCATATTTTTAACTTAATATTTACCCGTTACAGGGCAGAAAGTGTTGTTTTTTCATTTTGAATAAAAGGTATTGTTTAATTGTTTTTTCAAATGTACTAAATACTTTTCGAATGGAGAAAAAACCTTCAGCTTCTACGTAAAAAGATCTGTTGCACAGTAAATAGTTCAAAAAGTGGCTTCATATTTATTTTTAATATATTGTATTATAATATTTAACATTAAAAACGCTATACTGAAAAATCAAGTTTTTTGATTTATGACGTTCTTGAAAAGAGTGAGCGATATTATAAACGATATTCAGAACCTAATATAACTAATATTTATTTGTGCAATACTTAAGCAATTAACATAATAATGCATGAAAACGTACCGCACCAACTTCTACATAACACATAAATATTTAAATGGTAATATTGTATAACTAACTTCATAGTATCATTATTGCAAAAATAACAAAATTCACTAAGTAAAAAGTTCGGCTCGGATTCACAGGGTTGACACAAATTAAAAAATTAAATATTTATACTTGAAATAAATGAATGGAAAAGTTTTTAACCTTTTAATTTATTTTTAATTTTTAAGGCTGGCTTCATGGAAGACGCAAGTGGTGCAGTCACAAAGGTTACTGACGCAATCAAGGGAGGATTGGGTAGCATCCCTGGACTTCCCAAACCTTAAATTATAATTATAAGAGGTAAGTCGAATATTCTTCGAAAACCTAGAATATAAGGGATATATTTATTAGAATTGATGATAAAGTAAGTCGACGCACACTGAGTTAGTGATATTACTGATATATGGGATTTTTTTTCCTTAGATGGGAATTACATTTATAATTTACCTTGCTTAGTATGTGCAAGGTTTAAAGATAAAGTAGATTTTTTTTTCTAACTATATAAAGATATTTTTATTTAATTATGTGTTGGGAACAAGATGGATAATCTATTGTGGGCCAATCAGAAACTTCTCAGCATTTGCTCATTGCTTTGAGGAAACCACATAAAACTCCTCAGGAGAAGGTGGACTGTAGACTGTCATCAACCAACCTTCCGTTCCACTAGAAGAAGGTTCGGCATTTTGTGTTCCATGGGAAAGGAAAAGGAGGAGGAAATAATAAGTACGATTAATTAAGGAGAGGAAAATAGTAAAAAGCAGAAGACAGCGATGGCTATGCAAAGATATTTTGACATCTCAACATAGATGAAGTAGATTTTAGAAATCTGGGTGTGTACAGGGATTACGACCTGTAATCTAAGATTATTCCCGAATTATTTCACATCCTAGGATTTTTTTAAAGCTTTTAATTTTACCACACAATTTGGGGAAAAATGTGATATTTTTAACATGTATTTTAATTTTTTTCAGATACCTTCGTAAATGACTATCAGCTACTTCTCATGTTTGGATTCCTATTGTGATCTAATTATTCAAAATTATTTATAATAAAAAAATAAAAATTTCTTTCCAATATTTTATACTTTTAATTATCAACACCTCACTCTATTTCACTCACGTTAGTTCGCCTCCTCGTTGTGCATGCTGGATAGTGCTAAATGGACAATAATAACCCAACATTTTATGTGTGTTCAAATACTTGTTCACAAATCTGCATTATCTTCAATTATAGGAGTTATTTTTCATATTATTTTTTTACATTTCAATATAGATGAAAAAGAATATGGAAGTCTGGACATTTACGGGGCTTGCGACCATCATTGGCTGGTTTAAGTGATCACCTTACACACGTGTAACATTCAACAATTCTACCCATGATTGATAACCACTCCTCTCAAATTCTTGGAAGTTCTATATATAAGATTTCGAAACATTGTGCTTGAATCACTTGGATTTTCACTAGAGACCTCTATTGGTGAGATGAAGAAGCTTTTCTTATTATTAATAAAAAAAGCCAATTTCCTGGCGCACATCACATCGAAAAGAAGACTAAAGAAAGCAAGCAATCAAACACCAATATAAGGAACGATATCGAAGCGTATTACATAAAAAAAACACAGTAAAACCTCGATATAGCGGACCTCTATTTAACGATTAATTAGTGAGATCAAATAACATTTATTGACTATTCGTCAGATAACGAAGTTCAACTATATTTTACACATTTTCGAATTTTGGAGAGTTGATTATAACAAAAAAAACCAGCAATGTTCAAAAATACAAACAAAACTTGATGCCTTTTTCAAATCAAAATTACCGAGTCGATATAAAACAACGTCACTTCATAACGAATGTCCGAATAAAATAAATAGAATTATGTTTGTCTTTTGTTTATTTATGTCTCATACTGAGTTCATGTTTTCATGATTTTTCATACTCATTTTTTTTTCGTTTTTATTTGAAGCCTATTTTCCTAAAACGGACTTTCGGCTTGAACGGACACATCCTTCCCCCTAAGTTAGTCCGTTTTATTAAGGTTTTACTGTTCGAGTAAAAGTATAGACCAGGTAAGCCAACTAATATAACAAGAGATTTTAATTTATTATTAGATTAAAACCAATATTTTTTTTTTTTTTTTTTTAGCTTTTCTACTTTTTTATTTGACCAGCGACCGGGTTTCGTCGTTACCGACATCATCAGACTGGTCTGATGATGACCAGTCTGATGATGTCGGTAACGACGAAACCCGGTCGCTGGTCAAATAAAAAAGTGGAAAAGCTAAAAAAATATTGGTTTTAATCTAATAATAAATTAAAAATGCAATTCCATCACGAAGTGTCAGTGGATAATATAAATCTATTACAAGAGATTTTGGTAAACGCATTTGAATCTGCCAGCTAAATACACAATAGAAGGAATAAGTTGTACTAAATATATGCTAACTATTAGGACAATTTTTTTCTTTACACAAAATTGATTTTGAAAATGAGAATGTCGATGTAATGTGACAATATATGACCATACGATGATTAAAAAAACGCTCTTTCCGCCCTATAAATACCCAAATCAGACAAATTCTCTGTTTCATAAAATTTTAAATTATAGTGAAACCTAATAAAAACATCGCCATCGTTTAAATTTAATAAAATTAATAATATCCCATTTGCACTAAACTGACGATCTATTACTAATACGTTTATATACCATATCTTACCTTCTTTGTAGGCTTTTAGGGAAAGCTCTCTTCGTCCTCAGATTGAAAAATTATATATCTTAGCAATTTTATAGTAATCATAATTTAAAAAAAATAACATTGGCGTTAACATGATTAATTTTGCAATACAAACATCTGATTGTCAGCTGGGTAAATGTTTTTTTTTAATTTTTTAATTATGCGGGTTCAATAAATAATTGTTTTGCGCTGTATATAAAGATTTCAAGGTGCTAGCATCAACCATTTATTAAGTTCTGCGTTCGCTAAAAAACATTTTTATTAAAAATGTTATACAAGGGCCTTCTATTTGTAGCATTTTTGTTCATAATCACCACAGTAAGATTTATTTTGAAATATTTTTTTTTAATTCAAATTTCGTAAGACTAGCATGAAAGTCGCATTTTTGATGTATTTTTTAAAAGTATATTATCATTTAATAAAATATTAAGTAGTTTAAGTATTTTTAGGTCCATTATTTTGACATTCGTAAAAAGGTTATAAAAATATTTGATTTCCAAATATTTCTTCTTCCTTGTTATCGCATTGAATTATTCTTAAATCATTGTGGAATCTCAAGGTGTACTTTTTTAGATTGAAATAATTTTAAACGCTTATACTCATTTTCAATATCGGGCTGTGGTCCCGTGGTTAGTGTCGCGGATTCTGGAGTCAGAGTTTCTCGATTCGAACCCACTCTACCACAATTTGATACCTATTTCTAATAATGAGCCGCTTAGGCTCACAGAAAAAGTATGAAATTTAAGTATTTTGTAAATAATAAAAACACACATATGTAATTTTTATTAAAAAAAAAAATTAAATCTTATTCCTGATTAGAGTAAATATCGATTTCCAAATCAGCTGTATCAACAATCAATGGATTTGGCATACGTTATCAGTAATAATTTTTTGAATTGTATGTAATCTTGGTTTTGTGAACCAGAGAAGAAAAGCAGTTTCATTAAAAATGTTGTACAAAACGCTTCTGTTCGTTGCCTTTGTATTAATCATTACAGACGTAAGTTATTTTATGTACACTTTGTCCTTAAACACATTAAAAAAATAAAAATACATTTAAAAGTGTTATTTTTGATAAAATATGTATGATAAAGTTGAGAGCTGCTACTAAATAGAATTTTTTAAATTTTAAATATGAAACCTGGCAACACATTCATCTTCTATGGAAAATATATCATGTACACTACAAAATTATTTGTGGGTTTTCAGTGTGGTATTGTTGACGAAGACGCATCACAAGAGCTTCATGATATGATGCTTGAAGTCATGGATGGACTAAGGATGGTTCCAGGAATGGCCAGAATGTAAATCATTCCTAATTATATTATGACAAAGTGAGTACCTTACTTTTTTCTGTATCTAAATAATTAAATGTTATTTTATAAAACATTTTTCTAAATAACAAAAGCTTTAGTTTCTGTTGAAAAAACTTTGGGTTTGCTACAAAAATCCAGTGATTTCATAAAATAGCTGACAATTTAACTATCATCGTTAAAATTGCTTTTTAATGTGATAATCTATGTGACTGACCGGGCAATCTGACGCTATGTCGAAAGAAAAGTGAACTTTTGAATTATCATTAATTATTGTTTTGTTCAAGAAAAATAACTGTTCCATAAACTATCCATTTTTTATTATTATAATTATTATTATACTGCTTTTATGGATACTGCTGGATAGACAGTGAATATAGGGTTCTGGAAAATTCCTGAATTGTGCAAATACATTTTAAAACATGTTTAAAATATTGCTATGCCTCAATCTAGTAAAATGCAAAGAAAGAAATTAGAAAGCACATATTTCTAATACACTTGATTTCACAATGCTTGTGAAGAAATGAAAATATTGAAAAGTCTATGAAACAATAATACATTAAAAAAAAAAATCAAATGTAGTAGCAGCTGTAAAAAACACGCTATCCGCCATGAGCTTTTTTTAGTTTTGATAGTGTTGTTACGTTCAATAGGTGGCGTTAAACGGCCAAAAAAGCTGTTTGATGAAAAAACTTTTTTTTCCTATCGCTCTTATTTTTATGCAACGAATTGTCAAAATTTCAAAGCAATCGATTCATAATTCTTAGTCATTTGAGGTTTTGAACAAAATAGTATTTACAAATTTATTCAAATACATTTTTTCTTTTTTTCAGGTACCTACGCTAGTTATTACAAATCTGACCACGCCGGTCTTTGGATTCGTTAAGTGATTGAGTAAAGGATCATCCTATGAATTTGTAAAAAAATAAAAATAAAAATGTCACCAAAAAACATTTTATGCTTTCAATTATGTATACGTGGTCTTATTTTATATCTCGTTTTAAAAATCAGCATATATTTTCCAAATGATCATCATTAAATATTGTAGCTAACTCCAAATCCTATACAGAAACTCCTCGCCTTAGACTTCAAAATGCACGTTTTCCCAGTTTGTAAGTATCCAATGGGGGATATTCCTTTTTTTCTAAACAGTTTATCATTTTAACGTAATTCAGGGCAATTATTGTGACCTATCTGAGAAGCAGGATTCATAAGAATGTCCTTAGATCTTAATTCAAAATTCTAAAAAGCGCCAAATCAAATTAATTTGAAGCGACATCTGTCATTAGTCGGCGAATCACCATTTAAGCATGGATCACCACCTTGGTGTATTAATTATTTAGTTTCATAAACTCATTCAAGATGTCTCTATGCTTAAACACATAATATTCCGAAAATATATTTTTAAATGTAATAAAACTTTTATAAAAAATAATAAATTCAAAATTCACTTGTACTAAAATTAAATACTAATTGACTTACTAACTAACCATCACGCCGCTTCTCCGCAGGGGTAAGCAGAGAGAATAGAGCGCACACCACTCTGTCTTTGCAAACATTCTTCGCCTCTTCCACGTTCATGCATCTCCTCATACATACCCGCCGTATACATACATAAATGTCGAAGTATTTTTCAAATAATAAACAATAAATAAGTTTTTGAATGTTTTTTTTTTAAGTAAAATAAAATTTCTTAGTTGGGTCGAAAACAATATTTTTTTAAATTAATTTTTCGTGATACTTTGTGGCAAATTCATCAAGGTATATGCATGTGTAGAGATTAACCTTTTTCTTCTTCTTCTTCTTCTTTAGCCTTCTGTCCTCCGATGCTGGATATAGGCTACATAAAAAAATCGGTCTGTTGCTACTTGCAGCCAATTTCTATTACCCACAGCGGCTATGTTGTCGGACCATCTTGTTTGAGGTCTTCCGACGCCTCTTTTACTCTCCCAAAGTCTCCATCTCAAAATTTTATAGGTCCACCTTATGGCGTCCTGTTTTGCAACGTAGAGATGGATATGGAAATGTAAAGATCCATCCCTGAATATGACAAGGTGTTTCTCGAAAACTGGTAGGAAAAAATAACCAAAAATAAAAGTGATTAAAAACAATTAATTAATTAGCTACGTGCATTTGATAAAGCAATTAAAAGAAATTATAGCAATACTGAGTGAAAATGTGAAACATGGACAGAGCAAATGAGTCGAATAAGATCATTAATCACAATTGTATTTATTTTCTAATAATCGTTTATAATTTAGACAGCTGGGCCAATAAACAAACAAAAAATGCGGGCTCGATACACTGTATATAAAGATTTTCAGTTCGTAGCGCTTACTTTTAAACAATTTCATTCGTAACATTTGAGAAAAAAACATTTTTACCAAAAAAATGTTATACAAGACACTCTTGTTTGTTGGTTTTTTCTTCATCATCACCAAGGTAAATTTACAATATATTTCTTTAAAGGACTATTCGATCAATTCCTGTGAACATTTTTCGGACTATAAAAAGTTTTTTTTCTTTAAAAAAATATTCTTAATTCAGGTGCATCTTATACTTAAAATTAATGTATAAATGTCCAGTGCTTGATTTGAAATAGCTTAAAAATGGCAATTTATTCGATGCCGTAGGAACTTATCTGTATCTGGTAATATTGCTGTGATGGGAATTGTACATGAATAATTAGCCCATGTAAAAAGCATAAAAACTGTAATAAATAATTTATTATTAGATTAAAACCAATATTTTTAGCTTTTCCACTTTTTTATTTGACCAGCGACCGGGTTTCGTCGTTACCGACATCATCAGACTGGTCAGATCAAATAAAAAAGTGGAAAAGCTTAAAATATTGGTTTTAATCTAATAATAAATTAAAAATGCAATTCCATCACAAAGTGTCAGTGGATAATATAAATCTATTAAAAAATGTAATAAATAAGTAAATAGATATATTTTTATTAAAGATTAATGGTCGAATTTCCTAGGAGTAACTGATAAAAATAAAGACGCAATAGTTTATTTTGAGTTCTCAACATAGATGAAGAAGAATATGGAGGTCAGGGTATAAACAGGGCTTACTATCTGCCATATGCTGGTATCATATAAAGTGATCACTTTACACACGTGCAACCTTCACCATTTCATCCACGATTGACTATTACACTACTCAAATTTTCGGAACTCCTAGATATATTGATCAATCTCATGAAACAGTACATATGAGTTCACAACAGCCATCTATGTTGGATTGAGGATGGCTTTTAATTAGCAGAATCCCTTTCTTTCGGATGCAAGATTCGAACCCTGGATTATTTTCACGTACTGGGAACCCTTGAAAACAAGACTTTCGGTTTATCATGTAGCTTATAATTTGACCAGTTATATTTATTCACGTGTTACGTATATTGATGCAATCATGATTGTTTTTTTTTTCTTTATAAAATAAAACCACTTTGTTTTAACCACTTTTTATTGGTACACTTTTTCCAACCGGTTTCGTAAAACATTCAAGAAAAAAATAAGTTCTTTGTTTTTGTTTACCAGTGCGGTATTATTGAAGAAGAAGCTTCGGAAGAACTACACGACATGATACTGGAAGTCATGCAGGGACTCAGGATGGTTCCAGAAATGCAGCGAATCTAACATGCTTATTAATATTAAAATATTCAATAAAGTAAGTTTAAAAAAATTGCCTGTCTTTTCTTTAAGGAGTTTCCAGCTTTTGTGCCTTACACACAGATCATATAACATATGCGGTAATTTAGATTTCTAAAAACATCATTCTCGTATTGAAAAAATAAGTTTTTAAATATGTGGTTTTGAAAGTAAAGGAGTTGTTACACGGAAAGGAGTTTAAAAAAATTAACCCCTTCCTTCCCGGTGTTGTGTACCTTGTACACGTTGCTTCTAATATCCATCAATATCTCTTCAAATAAATTAAATACAAAGCTAAGATTTTAGGTATTTCTCCATAACATATTTACACATTGATTTAAAAAATAATATTCAGAATTATTTATCGGGTACATCAGAGGTATTTTGTGAATATCGGAAACAAATTCGTGTATAAACAGCGCGTAGAGAGTGTGCGACAAGCGCGACACTATATTAGTATCTCACTCTTACATACTTGCACTACGTGCAAGCGTAAGGAGCTCAAAACTCAATGTTCTCTGGCTAGCGGCAGCCGGCAATAGCTCTTGGGCTTCCGACTAGAGTGGAGCTACCTTGCCAGGTGGCTTTTTAATGTTTATATCAATTAATCTAAATTATTATAATTTATACCTTCATTTATAATTAATTAGCTATGAATGTCCGTATTTTTCCGATTTAAAATCGCAAAATTATTATTGTGTAGTGACTACCCAACACCGGAACGCGCGTTTTTATTTTGGCATCGTAAGGGAAAGATCAAACATATGTTCTAAAAAGCAAAAAAATCAAAACATATTAAAAATAATCGGGATTGAAATGACGTGCGGCTCCTAAGGTAAAATCTTTAAATGCGGTTTTAGGGGTAAAATATTCACAACATTTTAAGTGTGTCTAAATGCTTGTTCACAAATCTGGATTTTTTCCAATTAGCAGTAATTTTTGAAATCTGTATTTTCCTAATTGAAGATATTTCAGATTTGTGAACATTACGTGAACACTCAAAATTTTGTTTGTATTTTTTTGTTAATTGGTCAAGTAGTGAGCTAAAGTTAAAAAAAATAAAAATATTATTTTCTAGCGTTTTTCAAGTATGAGAATATAATCTAGTATTCCGACCTCACATACAAATAAAAGAGTTTCTGCTTAGTAAAAAACTTGCTTCATCGCACCATAGATGTCTCTCGTGAAGTCTATCGAGTTCAAGAACTGTGTATCGAGTTTGATCAATATATCTAGAAATTCAAAGAATTTGAGTAGTGTGGTTGTCAATCATGGATAAAATTGGTGAATGTTACACGTGTGTAAAATGATCACGTGAACTAGCCTATCCCTGTAAATGCCCAGGCTTCTATACTCTTCTTCACCTTTGTTGAGATTTCGAAAATAATGTTAACGATAGTAAAATGTTGAGGTATAGGGGGTTAATAGAACTTTGCACCGCCTAGAAAGAAGTGAAGAAAATTAGAAGTTCCTATGTAGCGATGTTTTATAATAATGAAGAGGAAGAAGACTATAATTTATATTTGAAGCACTAACTTTGTGATTTTCCATTTTATAATTAAAATGTGACTTTGTTTTAAAATCACATATTTATAAATATTTTATTAAAACTTAATTATAATAATATATATATATATATATATATATATATATATATATATATATATATATATATATATATATATACATATATATATATATATATATATATATATATATATATATATATATATATAATATATATATATATATATATATATATATATATATATATATATATATATATATATATATATATATATATATATATACATATATATATATATATATATATATATATATATATATAAATATATATATATATATATATATATATATATATATATATATATATATATATATATATATATATATATATATATATATATATATATATATATATATATATATATATATATATATATATAATATATATATATATATATATATATACGTGTGATTTTAAAACAAAGTTACATTTTTATTATAATGAAGGAGACTGTTCAGAGGTTTTAAAGGTTGGTTAGGTTTTATAAACTAATATTTTTTAGTTGAATAGATTTATATTATCCACTGACACTTCGTGATGGAATTGCATTTTTAATTTATTATTAGATTAAAACCAATATTTTTAGCTTTTCCACTTTTTATTTGACCAGCGACCGGGTTTCGTCGTTACCGACATCATCAGACTGGTGAGAGGCTTTACAAATTTGTATGTTATATATAAAGGATACAAAATTTGTATGGATACAAAATTTGTATGTTATATATAAATGGAGAACTTCGGACTCCCCCCGGACAACCACAGCTTAGTGGAAGGAGCCGTCAACCAGCATTTCCTGATACCTCGTTACATAATTTAAATTAATTTACAAAAAATACAAATCTATTTTAACTTTATATAAAATCGTGCTTTCAATACAAAAAACCTTTATAAAAAAATATTTAAAATATCATACAATACTTAAATTCACTAAAATTAAATTAATTTCTCATAAAATTATATCAAATCATGGTTATCAACTCCTGCCTTCTTTTATATATAACATACAAATTTGTAAAGCCTCTCACCAGTCTGATGATGTCGGTAACGACGAAACCCGGTCGCTGGTCAAATAAAAAAGTGGAAAAGCTAAAAATATTGGTTTTAATCTAATAATAAATTTTTTAGTTTAATTAAATTTATAATTTATTAATAAAAATGTTTTTTTTTAACTGCTCAAAAATTTGGGTGCATCTTATAGTCCATAAAATACGGTATTCACAGAGCAATTAACAAAAAGTATTGCTAAACAACAAAAAAAACATAATTTGATCGACTTTGAACAAACACACATTTGTAAATCACCTGGGTCAATAAGCAATCAAAAAAATGATATAGGTCGATAATTGGAATATTTTCTGCACTTAATACATAGACTTCTATGTGGTAGAGTGAACTATTACTTATAAATACAAGTATTTAGCTCGAAAAAAAAATATTTCAAAAAATGTTGTACAAGATATTTCTGTTTGTTGCTTTTTTGTTCATCATCAACAGTGTAAGTTTTATTTTTGTAATTTTTTTTTCTGAATACTGGTGTGAATGTATGAGAAGATATTCTGTGCAAAGACAGATTGCTCTGCCTGCAAAGAAGCTTTGTGATTGTTAGTTAGTTTAACATACTTAAATATTTTTTTAAATTAATTTGTCAAATAACATTTAGGATTTTTATGGAGTGTGTGGAAGTTTTCGGTGAAATTATTTTTGTGTTTTTGTTTTAAAATAAACCCTGATGATGACAATGTATTGTTGAAACCGGTAGGTTGAATTATATTAATAAAAAAGTGGTGAAAATAAAGTTAATTTATTTTATAAATACATTTTAAAATGTACCACCAAGTATCTACGAAATACATTTAAGAAAACAAAAAAAAAACGCCAGCAATATTATCAAATTTTAAAACTACAAACTCTATAAATTATTTTTTATATTAAACTTAAACTACGCCAAATGTACTTATAACTAACTTAATTAAAGCTTAAAATTACACATCAAGCTCACAATAGCTATCTTTTATTGGATTTAAAAAGATTTTATTTAGCAGAGACACTACTAAAAATTTTGGAATTACTACATATCGCTCACTCCTTTCAAGAACGCCATAAATCAAAAAACTTGATTTTTCAGGAGGATTTTTTTAAAGCTTTAAAATAAAATACAATGTATTAAAAATAAATATCAAGTTACTTTTTGATCTTTTTACTGTGCACCAGATCTTTGTAGGTAAAACCTAAAGGTTTTTTCTCCATTTGAAAAATATTTAGTATATTTTAAAAAAATAATTAAACAATACCTTTTCTTCAAAATCCAAAAAAAAACACTTTCTGCCCTGTAGCGGGTAAATATTAAGTTAAAAATATGCCGCTTTTACTGGGATATAGTACATTTTCTGGGCGTTCCGAAAACATGCACAACTGAAAATTAACGATTTTTGATTTAAGACGTTCTTGAAAGGAGTGAGCGTTATGTTGTATTGATGCAATCAAAGATGTTTTTTTTTTGTTTTCCAGTGTGGTATTGTTGATGACGAAGCTTCGGAAGAACTACACGACATGATGCTGGAAGTCATGCAGGGACTCAGGATGGTTCCAGAAATGGCGCGAATCTAAACATGCTTATTAATATTTAAATATTTAATAAAGTAAGAAAATAATTTTGTCCGTCTTTTCTCGAGTTCCCAACCTTGCCACCTTATTGAGTCACAGGATCATTTTGCTATAAATTTAATGTCTCTTCTCCGCAGGGGTAGGCAGAGAGAAATGAACGCCACACTAATATGTCTATCGTGCATACCAAAAAATCTAGCATAATCGCCGATTATTTTGGCTCCTAACCTGATCACTTTCAAGTACTTGAAATACTTGATCATGCCAAGATTATTTCAGTCTTTCTCTGCTTCTATTGCTAACGACATTCGCCACACATTTAAAAAAAAATTCACTCATTCGATTCACGTGCTCAAACCATCTCAACACACATTTCTTGATTTTATCGATTATTAATATCTCAGCTTTGCATTCCTTCCTTATTTCACTATTCGAACATCTATCAAACATCGTTTTACCGTTTTTTCATCTGAGAGATTGCATTTCGACTGAACTCAGTTTACTTTCGTCCTTCTTCTGCCAACTCCGCGGTTCACTTTTATACATCAAGGGCCCTGGGATGCTCAGACTTCCATCTTTTGTAATAATAAAATGATCTCACTTTGAGACACATATTGATATATCATACATAGAAAGAATTTGAGTAGTGTGGTTGTCAATCATGGGTAGAATTGGTGAATATTACACGTGTGTAAAGTGATAACTTAAAACAGCCTATGACGGTCGTAACTGAGATGTTAAAAAAAGTATTTACATATTCATGTTAACGAAAATAAAATCATGAAGCACAAGGGGTTGATAGAGCTACATATTTATGTACCCCTTAGAAAGAAGAGAAGAAAATTAGAGGTGCGTTAAAAAATTCTCACTCCTGTCTGTCAATTACTCAAGTCATATAAGGTCACTTATGCCGTTTCCCTTCCGGAAATTACCGCTTGAGAACTAATGGAATGCACTTTGCAGGTTATTTTTCCGTTTGTGAGAGGAAACGAGTTTGTTAAGAAAATTGTTTAGTTTCCTGTTTATGAAACAAGGGGGTTGATTGACGGCTCAAAGTATAGGGGTAGTTTCAAAATCAATATGCGCATATGTCTACGTTTAGTGAACGTGGAGAAAGAACATACATTTACGATTACAAAGTAACATTATGAATATAAATTAATATGATAAAAAAGTTGTATAACATTTTGAGTCTATCCAAATACTTGTTCACAAATCTGGATTGTTTCCAATTACAGGAGTTATTTTTCGTATTATTTTTTGACATCTCATCAAAGATGAAGAAAAATGTGGAAGTCTGGGCATTTACGGGGCTGACGACCGTAAATGCCAAAATTCAAAATTGGTTCATATGTATATAGAACTTCCAAGAATTTGAGTAGTGTGGTTGTTAATAAAGGGTAGATTTTGTGAATGTTACACGTGTGTAAAGTGATCACTTAAGCCAGTCTATGACGGTTGTCAGCCCCGTAAATGCCCAGACTTCCATATTCTTCTTCGTCTTTGATGAGATGTCCAAAAATAATATAAAAAAAGTTGTAATTCAAAAAGTACCTTACCAAAATATGTAGTTTAAAAGAGATAAATCTCATTCTTTAATATGTTCTCTTTATTGAAACAAAAATGTTAAAATTATTTCTTAATTCTGATCCGACCACACCCAAGACTTGAGTATTTGAAATGACTGATCATGCCAAGTTTTCTTCGATATTCCTCTGCTTGTATTATATTTACGTACCACATTCGACTCAAAATTTTGTTATATTGCTCTTTCTTCACTAATTGGATTCATATGCCCAAACCATTCTCAATTTTTTCGACAATGCTAATCTCGCCTTGCATTCTTTTCTTATGTCACCATTCGAACATCACACGTCGGTTTGTCGCACATTTCGCTCACTCCTTTCAAGAACGTCGTCAATTTTCAGTTGTGTATGTTTTCGGAATGCCCATAAAATACCCATAAAAACTATATCCCACCAAAAGAGGAATATCTTTTCTTAATATTTACCCGCTAAAGGGCAGAAAGTGTTTTTGCATTTTGAAGAAAGGTATTGTTTAATTATTTTATTAAATACACTAAATATTTTTCAAATGGAGAAAAAACCTTCAGGTTTTACCTAAAAAGATCTGTTGCATTGTAAAAAGTTCAATAAGTGTCTTAATATTTATTTTTAATGCATTGTATTATATTTTTAAACTTAAAAACGTTCTCCTGCAAAATCAAGTTTTTTTATTTATGACGTTCTTGCGAGGAGTGAGCGATTTGTTTGCATCTCACTAACTGCCATTACAATAATACATTTTTAATTTACCGTTCACCAAATTAATTTAATTATTTT
The DNA here is from genome assembly GCF_059751285.1 of Brachycentrus maculatus. NCBI lineage: Eukaryota > Metazoa > Arthropoda > Insecta > Trichoptera > Brachycentridae > Brachycentrus > Brachycentrus maculatus. The sequence goes on from NW_028280891.1 coordinate 531,613, forward strand.
ACCGAAACAATTCCTTGTTCCTCTCGCATTCTTCCCGAAGGAAAAAAAAAGCGGAATGAAAAACAGCGTCGGGATAAAGAGAAAACAATAAGAAACAGTACAAGGCGGGCCGGACTGCGGTCATTAAGAGCAGTTAACCCAAACATTGTATCTTCTTAACCTTTGCTTTGGTTCAGAATTCGTCCCACAGGAAGGAAGGTGCGCGCAAAGGGTTAATAAATTAATTATACAGAAAAAATAACATAAATCGAATTAAAAAAATATTGGACATTTAAATACCAAATGAAAAAATAACTCCTATTGTCCAAGTGTGTTGTAAGTGAAGAAACCCAGATTTGTAAAATAATGGGGTATAAAATATTTTTTTTATAAAAAAAGTTAATTTAGTCAATCTCACTCATTTGCCACAATAGTGTAAAATGAATAAAAAAAATCCTTTCTAAACATATATGAAGTACACTTGTCCGCCTCCGCAGTGTTATGGTTAGCACGATCAGCTACAGCAACGGAGGTCCCGGGTTCGATTCCCAAGGGGGGGGGGGAGTGAAAATAAATGGTAACGGTTTTTAACTCAAATATGTCTTTAATATTACCCAGGACTAACACCTGAAGCGCAGGAGTGATAATCTTGCCTTCATAAAAATAACAATCAAGATAACTATGCACCATTTGGTCCGAATGAGGGGTAGAAGAAGTAAAAAAGGGCGATGTTATTGTACACCATATTTAAATAATGAATTATTTATAAGCAGTTGCAACTTTACTATTTTTTCATTTTTATATTGAGTTTTATTCGGTATATCCACTATTTCCTAATATCCATTGTTACACTTTTTCGATGTATTCGACATCTTTAAGATACGGCATTTTAAATTATGTTAAATAGATAGAAACACGTGTCATACCATATAAATACCACTTTTTCCTTAAAACAATTACAACGTGTGTTTTGATGCATTCAATATCATTGTGATAGGGTATTTGATAATAATATTAAATGCTTATGAAGTTATTGCTGTTTATAAGTCCAGGTGTAATTATCACATTGAAAAACCTTAAACTATAAATTATTTTTGTATCTCCTGTATGTTATGTTTATAATCTAATCATTAAAAAAAAAATATATATATATATATATATATATATATATATATATATATATATTTAAAATTTTCAAAAAAAAATATACAAACTATGTATTACCATGTTAGTATTCGGCTCAACACAGGCCATGCCTAAAGAGCCGTAATACGTATAATAAATGTGTATATGAAATGAATCTGTATATTGAATGTATCTATGTATTGTGAAAATAAATAAAAAAATAAATATCATAGCGCTAACTATAACAAAGGGGAATATTTATGTTTTATTATTTACAAAAATACTTCAATTTTATGCTATTTCTGTGAGCCTAAGCAGCTCATTAAATTGCGGTAGAGTCGGTTCGAACCTAGAAACTCTGACTCGAGAGTCCGCTACACTAACCACCGGACCACAACCCGGCATACGAAAAATTAACGCAACTTAGAAGTAAATTTTAATGTGTATTAGTAATTTCGTTACAAAATAACCGCAAGCATTCCAAGGGTTAAAATGCGATGAAATCAGCCCGAAAGCGCACACTAATTAAGCACTTAGCACAACTTAAGGATTGTATGCCTACCGTTCCTATCTAGATGGCCAATAAGGACGACTTTCCCCTGGCAACATTGAATAAAATCAACGTGTTAGATCATTATCGGTTCGTGATTAATTCTTTGCTTTCCACCGGGTGATTCGGGTGACCCGCGATTTTTTATTTTATTTTTAGCGGACTCATTTCTTATTTTATTTGTTCGTTAATACATTCTTGAGAAATGTTTTAATGAACTACCAGCAAAAGTACTGGGTGGAAAACAATATCCTAAAACAGGACAAGAGTGTTTTTTTTGTTAATGTATGTATTTTTCGCAATTCAGGAAATTTATAATTTTACACTATTATAAACTCATTCAGCTTTATTTCAAGAATAACGTCACACAACCTGCTAATTATTTTTACTCTATATTAGCTCCAGATATAATCATTAAAGTAAGCAATGTCTAAAAGTTACTGTAACGTTATAAACATGCACCATTGGATGCCGATGATCTTCTTCAAACTTTCACCTGCACCCGGTGGTGCATAGGGCACTACATCATAAAAACGCATTATTATCTCGATCATTTACACATGAAGGAAAGGTGATCAGCCTTTCGTTTCAGATACCAGTCCAGGGTGATATTGAATAAATATTTGAGTGAAAAAAACATTTTTGTTTTTTTGACCCTCCTTCTGAGAATCAAACCTGAGACCTCTAGTACGGTAGCCGAGCGTGCTGACCATTATACTACGATGCGGATAATAGAAATAATAATTTCCTGCAGTTTTCACTCTTAATTTTTCTAGAACGTTCATATGCATTCCTTAAGCTTGTCACATATTTTAAAATAAAATTAATTAAAATCAACTTTACTCTTTAATACCTGCAAAAGTATTTTTTTATATCACAAGAACGACAGAGTACAAAATCCATCGCTACGTGTGTTACGTCCTCGCAAATTATTTAATTATTTCCATCTCATGCCCCTCATTACGAATCACGCGAGTGCGAGGGAGTCGGAGACATATGGACGAACGCGAGTGTCACCCCCTCGCAAATTGTTTCCATTAAAATAAAGGGGAAGATATTATTTTTATTAATGTGCGGACATTTATTCCCGCTGTGTATGGCGAACCGCCCGCTCTGTGGGAATGCTTTGAATGCCTGAAAATAGGTTCTTCGGATTAATTTTTATGCAATGTAATTTTTTTTCTAAGTACCTACTGAAAATGAAGTTTTTTATGCGTAATAAGTGCCTATATTTTATAATATAGTAATGTAATAAAACAACAAGTACATAGTTTTTTCCACATTTTTATTTGACTAGTGACTGGGTTTTGTTGTTACCAACATCATCAGATTGGTGGGAGTTTTTTAAATTTATTTTTTAAATTTATTATTTTTATGAAGCCCCTACTCGTTTACCAGTGATTTTAGTAGGAGGTTAGACAAAATTCAAATACACAACAATGCAAGGGTTGAAAACTTTAACTCATACATAATCTTATATAATTTTTCTAAGGAAACGAATTTAAATAAAATAATATTACAACGATTAAACATTGATATTATTTTACGTTCTTGAAGTATATTCAAAAATAAATAATTTTTTATCTTTTTTAGTTTTTATGACATTAAATTATAATAACTATAAATAAATGTTTAAAATATGTCATTTAATACAATTGTGTTTATTTTTATTTGTTTCTTCAATAATTATAATAAAAAAATTGTCACATAATCTTCAAATATCTAGTTTTACATACTTTTCTTAAACAGTTCAGATTAGATGCTTGTAATTTAGAAAAATATCAAATATGAACATGTATTCATTTGATTAATTTGCCTACAAAAAGTAAGAAGTTAAATATAAATAAACATGCAGGTACGAATACAAACTCTCGACATCCATAGTCCACTACAATAGTACTTTAATGATAAAAGTGGTAAAACAAGGTAAGAAATGGAATTTTCTGAAGATTTTGATAGCTTTTTTTAGATAAAGAATCCATCTTGATCCATGAGATGTAAAGTCAAAAGAACATGTAACATATAAGGAATTTTCATAGTAACAATTTACTCAGGTGGTATTGTCAATATCGTAACAATAATTTACAAAATATTATATTTTAACAGAGGCGCATCACAAATGGATATAATGTGAGGTCGTAGTACTCGCATGTAATAATGTTTCGCTTTAAAAAATGTCACCCGTTTGCTTTGACTACCAATGTGGGGAGAGAACCTCACTCCTTTCGGCCTTCTGTCGAAGCAAAATCAGAGTGTGCCATATAAAAAATTGTAGTTATAAATAATGTTATATTTTTATTAATATGAGAAAAAAGAAACTACGAAATCAAGCAATACTGGTAGAAGTAACGTTTGGTCCATATTATATCCACCAAAACTTCATTTCACTACATTTTAAAATATTCTTTTAAAGCTGAAGTTGGCTCGATCATACCGTATAACACAAGAAAGCACCTCTCAGAAAAGCGCAGAAATTGCAATTAACATACTTTACAGTAACGTACACTATAAAATCCATAAGACAGTAACACATCAAACATAACGTACCTCTTTTGATCAAAATTCCATTGATTATTTTAACCTTCTTCCATAATCTATAAAGCCATTAAAAATAAACATAAGAATGCTACTCATAAATAAATGATGGGAGTGGGTATTTTTGAAAAAATTTCGTCATTCGGCCACGCGTATTCGGTTGAGTGTCGATTTTTTTTTCATTTTAGATTCGGCCGTCACTTTTTTCAAACAGTTTAAAAAAAAAGGATTGTATAATGTGCCCTGGGTATGGAAATAACTCGACGTCAGCATGTCATTGTAATTTGTGATTCGTCATGTGTATTATGAAAAATAATATATAAATAAAACAACTCGTTGAAATCTGATATGGCACACTGTATTCCTGGCGCGCGCAGTCCTTAACAAATCGCCACCAATACGCGGGTGACAGATGATATCAATTCGGCGGGATGATTGCAGATTTCTGTTTTATCCGCGGAGAATTTAAGTTTTAATGGCCACCCCCTCCAAGCGCCGCTCATGAGGCATAATGGCCGTCACTTTGTTCAGTCGTTATACGAAATTATCCGCATACATCCGCTTAATTTGACGTATGAAATATGCCTTTGTTGATTGAATATGAAAGTTATTTGCATACGAAATTTTATATTATATGTATGCTGTAATATGAAGGCATTGAAAGAATAAAATAAAACGGTTTAATACGGACGAATCCAACTTTATTGTAAAATATAACTCACTTCGAAAATAATACAAAACATTTTGATTATTTAAAAAATTAAACACTTGAATAATATAAAAAAATAAATATAACTTTGTTTTAATTATTTTATTTTTATTTATTCGGGAATTGTAAAGCTTACATATAAAAAAATGATATAAAACAATAGATACATTAACAATAATAAACATTACATTACATTGACAAAAAATAGTTACGTTAAAAAAAAGCCAATTAAACAATTCCACAATTATGTTATAAAACTATTAAAAAACATTCAGAGATTAAACAAAAAACAAACAAAAAAACAAAAAAAGGGTATTTTATAAAATAATAGATTTAGCAGGAAGGAGAAGGAAAGGAGAGGAATTAATAAAGGGTGGTTAAAGGTTTTTTTTTTCTAGGTAAGAAGTTAAAAAATATATTTATAAATATACATAAATATAAATACATATGCATACATACACACATATATATATATATATACATATACATACATATACACATTCAATTATATATACAGAAAAAAATTGTCATGCACCGTTCACCCCCCACCCAAACAAATTGGAAAATCACAATGTTAGTGCTTCAAATATAAATTATATACTTGTATAATACTTGGGAATACTTGAAATCCATTCCTGAAGACGATAAGCAAGAAAAATATTGTTGTGAAACTTGATGATTTTAAAAAATGGTGAATGTTACAAAAGATACATACAATTTACTTAAACCATTCAATGACAGGTTATTAACCCTACAAATAGCTCTAGTCACGAATTCTTACTTCAATACATTTCGTTTAAATTACCAACTGTGTTTACATGTTATTAAGAATGCCTAACTCTAAAAAATAAGGCGCTTTTAAGACTTGAATTTTGATACCAAAATCTTATCGTACAACGTGAAACATCTATCACTGGTATAGAAATCATAAGACAAACTTTGATTTTTCTTGTGTTCATATGAAGAAATATTATTAAGGCAGTAGAAATGAAAACAATTTTTGTAAATATAAGAATTTCTACCCCATGCACTCTTCAATAATCCGCTAATCTTTTTTCTATCCGCTAACAAGGGAAGCCTGGCAATACCATGGGGTGTAATATATCAGGGATATTGAACATAAAATAAAATATAAATAAAACAAAAAAGTCAAAATAACTATTTTAAAAATAAATATTTGCACAAACTCATAATTATGTGAACTACTAATTATTTCTTGAATGTTTTCCGCAGATACTTTGTGGCACATTTTATTAACTTTATAAAATGAAATAACTTTGCCAAAACCACATTTTTATTAATACAATTCAACCTACTTTATTTAATTTAAAAATAACAATTAGGATTTTTACGAAGTGTGTGGAACTTTTTGGTGAGAGTATTTTAACGTTTTTGATTAAATATAAACTCTGATGATGACAAGGTTCTTATTGAAACCAGTTGGTTAAATTTTATTAATAAAAAAGTGGTTATACCAAAGTTATTTAAATTTATAAAGTTACTAATTATTAATTAAAGAAATGGATTTTGGTAGGTTCAATCAAATAATTTATGGGTGAAGATTTTATTAAGTTGCTATTCTCTTATGAATAAATATATATAGGAAAAATATATATTCATGAAAATATATGTATTTTTTTAACCCTAACCTATGAATTACTCTTTTCTTTTCAAAACCATATACTTAATTATTTCTAAGAAAAACTTATTTTATCAATACAAGAACGTTGTTTTAAGAAGAAAAAAAAACAATTAAGTAAAATGTTACTTAGATTTAGTTAAAATGATGTTGCTACTTGCGAATACTGGACCTTAATATTCTAAATTGAAAGACCTTTGTTTTCGGGAATGAAATAAATTTGTGAGATAAAATTAATAAGAAGCAAAAATTTATTGCGGACTTAAACTAAGGTACGAGATTTTTTTAATATTTAGTTTTCCTTTTCTTACAATACTTTAAAAAACAATGTAATATAATTGTTGACAATATTATATTTTTTTGATGAACGCCCCACTAAGCATTGCCTGTGACGAGACGTTCATTTACATTATTTAATAAAAGATTGAGGTGAAAATTTCAGTTGCGAACATTATAGCGTTTTTTATGTTGGTTATATTATTCATCATTAAATGCCATCATATTTTCATCCCCTGACGTAGACACAGGGAAACCTTGTTCGGGAGGTGATTGTGAAAAGTAAAAGGATGTCGGGGGTGTAATTAGGTTGTCGCTACCACACACGTCACACGAGGCAACTGCACCCACCATCCCCTAGCAAGAAGGGCGGGAAGGCTCGCAGATTAACACCCCCGATGGAATATTGCTAGTTGCGATTACACACAGATGTAAGAGAAAGAAACGAGATGTTCAAATGTTCTATCAAAACTATGAAGAAGATGAGAGATTATTAAAGATACTTGACTGAATCATGGATTCGATTATAGATTATTATTTGATGTAAATAAAAAAATATATTAGGTCTCATTTCAATGAATTCTTCCTTTCCCCGAAAATGAATATAAGTGTACGTACCTACATGCCCTGTTAACTTTTGTTCTCTCCTGTCAATTATTACCGCACATGTTAAAACTATTACCTTAGTACCTAAAATTGTATACCTCTAAAAGCACAGTCAGTTAATTTAATCTTGAAATTCGTTTGAAGAATGTCTTAACTAACGATTGTCACAAAATTTATATTTAATGTGTTTTTTAACAATATAATACAAAGTAAACTCAGAAATCAGTGTTTGATTTAACATTTAACATATATTGTATTTTAAAAAAATGGTATGTCTTCCTTCGAGGTGTAATGGTTAGGGTGTTTAGCTACCTTGTTAGAGGTCCCGGATTCGATACCCAGGGGGAGGGGGTGAATTTATTTAACACTTAAATATTTATTTAATATTACCCTTGAATGGTCCCCGAAGTGCAGGAGTTATCACGTATATTTAATACTATTCCGCATCCATATCTACATTCACCTCTCTCATAAACCATGATTGTATTATATTATATATTAGGGTAAGTACCAGGGCTCCGTTGTGTTTTGCCGTCAACCTCTCTGATAGGCTTAATCATCATCTCAAGACGCCTTAGGATTTTCTGTAAATATTTACCCAAAATTTTTGAGTCAAGAACCAAAGCGTTTCAGTTTTAATATAAATGATGAAAATCGCCGGAAAAATTTAATGGTAAATATTAACAGTTTACTTCTTAGTAAAGGACCTTGCAAACATCTAAATAAAGGGTTTTTGCCAAATAAAAGCATTCTCAAACCAATGATAGAGAGCTCCAGTAAACTCGCATATAATGTATTCTGAGATTTGTGATATACATATGTGGGAGATAAAAAAAATCGTGTATATGTTTGTGGAGATGCATGTATATAGAAGAGGCGAAGATTGGTTACAAAAACAGATTGGTGTGGCGTTCTATTCTCTCTGCTTAACTCTGCGTAGATATAGCGGCGTGATAATGAGTTTTATAAAACAAAACAACTTTGTTTTAACCACTTTTTATTAGTACACATTATCTAACCGGTTTCGAAAAGAACCTTGTCATCATCAGGGTTAATGTGCTAAATTCTAAAACATTGAAATACTCATATTTAATTACCCTTCCCTTACCAAAAACTTCCACTTTAAAAAATGGTTAAAACAAAGTTATTTTATTTTATTAAGTTTTTAAAATGTGCCACAAAGTATCTGAGAAAAACATTCAAGTAATGATAATAAGTTAGTTGGTTTATAAATTAAATTAATTTGACTCTGTTGAATGATCATTGTGTACAATAATTGATTATAATAAGGTGAGCTTTAATTAGAGGGTGGTGTTAGAATGGTGACAAATGTACCAGGCTGACAAATAACTATTGTATGAACTAATCACAGTGCGTATTGTGTAATCAGCGTAGAGTAATTTGATTGTTGATTTCTGTAGTAATTTGGTTGGAAATAGTGTTTCTGTCACATTTAGTTAAGCACTACAGCCCTATTGTCCTGGGGAGAAATTGATTTCATGGAAATGTATTGTGACGTATTGAGCTCTACACAAAACACGTGTTCGGAATACACTTAACACACACATATATATATATATATATATATATATATATATATATATATATATATATATATATATATATATATATATATATATATATATATATATATATATATATATATATAGAACTTTCAAGAATTTGAGTAGTGTGGTTATCATATATACATAAATATATAAATATATGTATGTTTATACATAATATATAAATATATACATAAATATATGTGTGTGTGTATAATATCTGTATACATACGTAGTCGTGCAGGAGTCACATTTGCTTGGCAAGAAAATCAATGCAGTTAGTATTTTTTAACAAGTCAATATATTTTATCGCTTTGGGATTTTTTTTATGGCAATATTAAGCTAGTAAGAAATCAAATAGTCAATCATCACATTTTTGTAAAAAAATGCACTTGGTCACTTTCTCCTGTATGACTACGATTTGTGTAATAAACATCAAATCAAGGAGGTTTTAATACTTTCGTCTACTAAGTATACATTCTTATCTGTCTCCGTAGTGTACTGGTTAGCGCAATTAGCTACCGTGTTGGATGAGGGGGGTCAAAATTAATAAGGGTGGTTTTCACTTATATATTTATTTGATATGATTCTGGAATGGTACCTGAAGCGCAAGGCTGATCACCTTGCCTTAGTGCAATTAATGATTTTCGGTGCGTATAACGGTTAGAAGAAGAAGATGCGTAAAATATGACTTTTGTCACCCTGCTGTGGCTGTAATTGTATTTATTTTTATATTTTAATAATAAATAATAATAAAATTGGATAACTTATATAGCGCCATTTTCGTAAAAAAATACCTCAAGGGCGCTTTATCTTCAATCATGTCCACGTTATTATTACTCCTTACTTTACTCCTTAATTTTAACACGATTTACGATAGTTTTGAAATTAATAAATTGACGTCATTAAATAATTTACTTATTTATATTTTTACAAAAATGTTAATAATATTAGTATATAACCACTCACCAAGATGTTTATATCTACCGTTTTCGGGACGTACCCGTCTCTTCGTCAGGACAATCACTACCACAACATGCAAACAATACTACCCTTCATCACCATAGCACCATTTACACACTTAAAACATTTACACACTTTTGACTGTCCTGACGAAGAGACGGGTACATCTCGAAACCGGTAGACATAAAAATCTCAGTGAGTGGTTATAAACTAATATTATTGACATTTTTGTAAAAAAAATAAGCCAAAATGACTAACTACAAAGTAAATGCTTTAAATAAAAATAATATTGAGAATATTAAATAATTTATTTATTTATGACTGTTTCATCTTTTATTGTCCAACTGTGTCATAAATAGCTAGTTACATATATATTTAAAATAAAAATATTGTTTCTAGTTAGAAAGATGGTAAATTAGTTAACATTACTTGAAAGCAAACATGAAATGATTTTCCGTTCACAAATTGATTTCTCATAGAAACAACTACGAAATGATTGATCGATGACGGCCAAACAGATGACCTTTCGTCCGCTGCACGCTGCACGATGCAACAGCGTCAGATGCAGCTCAGCTAAATAAGATGCAATTTCTCAAAATCCCGTAGAATACATCGCTCACTCCTTCCAATAACGTCATATATCCAAAAACTTCATTTTCAGGAGATCGTTTTTAAAGTTTAAGAATATAATAAAATATATTAAAAATAAGTACTAAGCCACTTATTGAACTTTTTTTGTGCAACAGGTCTTTTAAGGTAAAACCAGAAGGTTTTTTTTCCATTTGAAACATTTTTAGTATATTTAAAAAAATAATTAAACAATACCTTTTCATCGAAATGCAAAAACTACACTTTCTGCCTTGTAGCGGGTAAATATTAAGTTAAAAATATGATAAAGTACATTTTCTGGGCATTCCAAAAACACGCACAAGTGAAAATTGTCGATTTTTGACATATGACGATGTTGAACGGAGTGAGCGACATATGAATCGTCTACACACTTGTACATTCAAATGTGAACGAGAATTTATTTGTTTTCAGAATGGACGTTTCCAATTTAAAGGTACACACTTAAAACAACTGCGATATTCTTGAAATAAGCCCTTCAATGTATGTGAGAGAGAGTGTGTGTGTATATATACATACTTATGTATATCTATTCACATACACACCATACTATACCAAGTTTCTCCATAATAACATTCTAAAAAACACCAATACAATCAGGATTAGAGAAATATGCAAGATTGAAATATGGTCGATAGGTAGGGAAGGCAACGAAGAAGAAAACGGTATGCGCATATGATGAGATTGGAACCATCTAGACTTCCCTACATTGCACTACACGGCCAACCCCAAGCTGGACGACTCCCGAGTAAAACATGGGTAGGAACGGTTCGGAATTGACATCCCTGGAGGATAATCACCCTTAAAAACGGGCCACAAGGCCTTCACCAAGAACAAAAAGCAGAAAAAGGATATTTTATAACTGACAAGTTCTTTCATTTGTGAGTTTTTGACAACATCTATGGTTGATTCGAATAAGCTTTTTATTTTGAAGGATGAAAATAGACTGAATGCAGTCGAAATGCGATCTCTCAGAAGAATGTGCGACAAAACGATGTATGATAGATGTTCGACACGATCGGGTATGCCAAATAATTGAAAGCGGTCAGGTTAGGAGTCGAAACAATCGGCGGGTATGTGTGAGGAGATGCATGAACGTAGAAGAGGCGAAGAATGTTTGCGAAGAAAGAGTGGTGTGACGTTCTATTCTCTCTGCCTACCTCAGCAGGAAAGCGGCGTGATGGTAGGTTAGTTTTGTTACTTAGTTTCAAGAAACGCCTGAAAACATGATTTTACGTTTTTAACGAAGCTTATAATTTGACCAGTTATTGTGTTCACAATATTTTGTAAAAAAATATCAGTGTTAGTATTTAAAACCAGTAAATAAAAACCTTTGATTTGTCCACCTCCGAAGTGTAATGGTCAGCACGCTCGGCTACCGTTCTGGAGGTCCTTGGTTCGATTCCTAGGGGGTGGTCAAATAAATATAAGTGATATTTTCACTCTAATATTTATTCGATAATACCCAGGACTGGTACCTAAGCGGAGGGCTGATCACCTTTCCTTCATGTGTAAACGATCAATATAACACTACGTTTATATGACACAGTGCCCTATTCACCATTGGGGTACGGATAAGGGTATTATTATATTATTATTATAAATAAAATACATTGATTTTTTTTAAATTATGCACTGCTATGCTAATAATTTTCAGTAAATATTGACCGATTATGTAATCGGTTAGCTTTTAATGGATTCATTGACTTGTAGCTCATATAATAATTTAGCAGCCATGGAACAAGACGAGCTGGTCAGGTGAGCCGTATTATTGATGCTGGAATAATAGGCAATCAGTGATATGCTAACAAATATTACCTACCGATGATTTAGTGAAATTCGTGGTGGGTTGAAGTTATTTATCTCATGTGAACTCGGCGACCCCAAACGTGGATACGTATATATAACTTGGGTAATATTCATATTCTAAAGCCGCGTTCACACTCTACATTTCTCTATGGGTAAGATAAAAATAAAATAAGATCTCCCTTTATCTCCAATAGTAACTCACTTTATAAAATTAAACAACTTTGTTTTAACCACTTTTTTTATATATTATAAGTACCCTTTAACACTGCCGGTTTCGACAAGAATCTTGTCATCATTAGGGTTTGTTAAATTCTAAAACATTAATATACTCATAATTAATTACATTCCCTTACCAAAAACTATTTAACTCACTATTTACTTTAAAATTGTAACACATCGTTTCGTTCGAACACACGCTTGTATTATATACATATATCTAAATAAACATAAATTAAAATGCTCACTTGTTAAGTCTTAAATTACTAACCTTTTTTTATATTGCTTTAAAATTGTGATAAAACTTTGAATGAAAAAAAGCGGTAGTTTTTACCTGTTTCTTGTAAAAAATAAAATTACCAGTGCAATTTTTTTACCGCAATGGCAGCACCATCTGTTGAACGTTAGCTTATTCACACATTGCTCATGGCAGACAGCGTGTTTCTTGACATCTGCTATCACTTAATATTTACAATTTATTTACCATAATAGCATAGGTGTTTCATAGATTTAAATTAACATACAGTAAAATTACAAATTTCAGAAATGCGTGCTTTTCGTATATTTATTTTCCATTTAACTAGAATAAAACTAAACCACAGCAAAACGTGGTTGGATACAAATATTTTTATCCCTAGATCTGTTCCCTGCGGTGAAGCGGCATAATGGATAGTTAGGAAGTTAGTATTGACTTAAATATTTTCTAAAATTCTACGTAGGTATTATTCATAAAATGTAGGTATTAAATTTATGTCTTCTTCTTCTCTTCTTCTGCTTAGTGTAGGCCTTGTGGCCTGAGGAATTAGCCTCCTGCGATGTTGATTCCCAGCTGTCAATCTATGTTTTTATGTATTGATTATAATTCTAAAGAAATATTATATTTTCATGTATTTTCATGTGTACCTACCTATAAAACGAAATGCAAATGATTTGAGCCCCGTGTGAAGTGGGCTTTACAAAATATGTATGTATAACCGATTGATTGTTACAAAAAACGGTGACCCCCATTTGTGAGACGCTCCGGGACTCATTAGTATGCGCGGGGCGTGCGGCGGATAGAACGGACGTGCGAAACGGGTAGACAGATCAACGCTCCATGCACAAAAGGTGCAAGACCATGATGAAATATTTGTTTTTTTTTGAAAACGCATAAGGTGGTTTTAATTTTTAATTTTTGTTTTTTATAACATCACGCAAGCGTAAATTAGTTTAATAAGTTTCATGAGTTGAACTTTTGAATTCGTTTTGTTTTGTGTTTGTTTTTAATTTTTAATTTTTTGTGAATAGCTGGGAACCAACATCGAAAGAGGTTTATCCCTCTTAAAATTATACCACAAGGCCTACACTAAGCAGAAGAATAATATACATATTTGTGAAATATAAATAAGCACCCACTTTAGTCTATGGTTACCTAGTTAGAGAATAGTTATTCCGAAACCGGTAGCCGTGAAGTAGAATTTTGAAGTGGTTTTACCTAAGTAAACGATGAATGATAAGGAGGGTGTTATATTTAAATACCTTTCAAATAAAACTATCCCATGATTTCTTAACCTGTTTTTTTATTCTAAAAAATATTAATATTTATAAAATAACTAACTAACTAACCATTCCGTTTTCCAGCAGGGGTAGGCAGACTAAATAGAACGCCACAACACTCTGGCCTTACAAACATTCTTCGTCTCTTCCACATTTAGACATCTCCTCATATATACTCGCCGATTATTCCAAATCCTGAACTGAACACGTTTAACTATTTAAAAGACTTAATCATGCCATATTTTCCAAGGTCTTCTTATACCTCTTTTTACTCCATTTTTTTTGCTGTTTTCTCTGTTTTCAAATGATGCGGATTGCATCGAAACACGTATTGTAATAGATTTTTGAAAAAATAGTGGTAAATATATATGAACAAGCGAAATTTTTATTAAAAATGGAAAGATTTTACTTTAAAGTGACGTTATAAATTCATAAAAATGTTATTTTTACTAATCAAAATTTTGCATAGTAAATATATATAATAATAAGCCAAATTTTTTTATAAAATATTAATATTATTATAATAATGTGAAAATAAAAATGAATACTTGCAACGTTTTGCTTACGTACCTTGTGGTCCATTAATACAGCCGACCAAAATGTGTGTTCACGATATATGTAATATATTTGGAGTGCATCCTTACACCATTAGACATACACGACTTTTATGCCATATACAGCGACCTATTGTTCATCTCGTTAATTGATTTTGAAGATTTATATTATTTTTTATATCAGTACTGTGCATTTACCACATAAGAGAAATCAATTATTATTTTTTATCTTTTCATATGTAACGTGACGTGAAGGAAGTAATGCTGGAGTATGTAAAGTTTTTGGTAGGAAAATACATTTTTTTACATATTATTTTAGAGGTGCACAACAGTGAAATACTAATTAAGAAATTGTTTTTGTTAATCAAACGCAAATACATCGAATATGTTGAAACAATATTGAAATAGACTTATAAGTTATTAATTTTTATTTTATTACGTACTACTATTTTGATGTTAGATCTAATTTGTTTACTAGGGGTTAGAGATAAATCCGTGATTTTTCCAACGTGATATTTAATCAATATCACCACTGGACTGATACATGAATAGCAAAAGTTTACTGAGTGGGGAAAAAAGGTTACATAAATTTTATTATTACGAAAAATCAGGAAGGGGGTTGGTGAAAGGTTTTATATATATATATATATATATATATATATATATATATATATATATATATATATATATATATATATATATATTTATATATATATATATATATATATATATATATATATATATATATATATATATATATATATATATATATATATATATATATATATATATATATATATATATATATATATATATATATATATATATATATATATATATATATAAATATATATATATATATATATATATATATATATATATATATATATATATATATATATATATATATATATATATATATATATATATATATATATATATATATATATAACGTGGTAATATTTTCCTTCCTATTGGGTGTAAATAATATGTAAAGTGGGTGTATAATAATAAAATAAACAATGTGTTGCTTTGTAATTAAAGTTTATTCTTTATTATCTTTATAATATTTGTATATCTATCTATCTGATTCTGACAGTTCAGAATATTATATTTTTTCTATCTGATTTATTTTATTTTCTATCTTTTGTTTTATTCAGTGTGACGCATGCGACATCTGGTGGTAGAACTGTTTTATGTAGGTACTATTTGTAAGGTATTTTATTATATATATATATGTTTATATATATATATATATATATGTATATATATATATATATTTATATATATATATATGTATATATATATATATATATATATATATATATATATATATATATATATATATATATATATATATATATATATATATATATATATATATATATATATATATATATATATATATATATATATATATATATATATATATATATATATATATATATATATATATATATATATATATATATATATATATATATATATATATATATTTATAAATATATATATATATATATATATATATATATATATATATATATATATATATATATATATATATATATATATATATATATATATATAAATATATGTATATATATATATATATATATATATATATATAAACAAAAATTATATATATTTGTACTTTCAACTTTTATTTAATTTGACCAGTGAATGTTTTTTATCGTTACTGACATCAACAGACATATCGGTAAAGATGAAACCCGGTCACAGGTCAAATAAATAAATAATTTATCAAAATAAAAATGCGAAATACTAAATAGCTGATGTTTTACTATATAAAAAGCAGTTCTACGAAGAGATATCTGTCAGTATATAAAATTAATAATTTAAAAAAACATGATAATTTATTTGGTAATAATAATCATAAAAAGGTGATAACACCCTATTTTACTCCAATCTAGCACCAATCCTGGATTTCAGTATAACTTAACACGCGCGTAATAACGCCCGTAATTGGCTCGCCCATCTCGGCACTAAATATCCGGCCGAGATAACGTTGGACGCGCGTCGCAGCGGCCGGAATAATTATTTCTCAACTTTATAGTTATTGTCCCATACACTTGACACCGACAATGACAGGGTCGGGCCCTTTGTAACCCAGGCCCTATAAACGTAAATCAAACCATTTTACTGCCCTTTTCATTATTACATATTATATTTATATTGATACCGGCGGTCGCTTATCAAAGGGTTTAAAAGGAAAACTATGTATTACATGAAATGTTTTTATTGTTATGGGAATTGTATTCATTACAATTTTATATGACTTTGATTCATTGAAATGAATGCATGTAATAACATGTTGTAACATAGTTATTGAAGTAGAACAAGACTGAAGAAAACTAGGCATTATCAAGTATTTTAAATATCGGCGGGTATGTATGAGGAGATGCATGAACGTGGAAGAGGCGAAGAATGTTTGCAAAGACAGAGTGGTGTGGCGTTCTATTCTCTCTGCCTACCCCTTCGGGAAAGCGGCGTGATGGTTAGTAAGTTAGTTTTTTAATACTTGCATGTGATCATGTCAAGAGTCGGAATAATCGGCGGGTATGTATGAGGAAATGCAGGAGTATGGAGATTGTTTGGAAAGATAGATTATTTGGTGTGGCGTTCTATTCTCTGTGCCTAACCTTTTGGAGGAACGGCGTGATGGTTAGCTTGTTAGTTTGTTAGAATTTAGAGTTATGAGGCGAATGAAGTTGTTAATAGAAGCCGTGAGAGACCAAGGCAAACTTGGCATGATCAAGTATTTCAAATACTTGAAAGTGGTCTGGTCGGCGGGTATTTATGAGGAGATGTATGAATGTGGATGAGGCGAATATAAAATTATAAACTAAACTCCTTTTTGTACCACTTAAGTGGAAAAGACAAGTGTTTAAAAAAAATTAACATGTCTTACCACAAAGTAAAGGCCGAAATATTAAATAACAACGAGGCAAAGATTAATTGAAAGGACAGATTGGTGTGGAGTTCTATTCTCTCTACCTACTTCTGCGGAAAAGCGGCGTGATCGCTAGTTAGTTAAGTTAAAAATTAAAACATGCACTCTTTACAATGATGTGGTAATGAATGTTGACAAATACAAAGTGATTAGTTTTGAATGATATGAATATATAATATTTAGACATAGCTGTAAATTGTATTTTAATAAATGAGGAAATTCTGGAGCAATGAGTATGAAGTATGTTTTCCAGGGACGGAAAGATTGATAAAGATAATAAAAATGCCGGGAACAGGGTAAATGGAACACTGAAATCAGTAATATCAAATAAAAATCAGCAAAATTTGTACTGCTACAAAAAAATTAAAAAAATACAATAACTGCAAAATATATGAATCTTTAATTAATTGATAGTAAAAAAATATTTGCATTGCTGTAATATAAGAAAGGTCATAACATAACATTTTTAAATTCGACACACTGAAAAAAAAAATTTCACCACACAAAATCTATTATTTTGATTATGTAAACATACTCATATGTAAGAAAATATATTAATTTGGAAAAAATACATAAGTAACAGAGCTTAAGGTTTAGGACAAAACTGATATATGGAAAATGAGTGGAGGAGAAATAGTGGGTTGGAACAGATATTTTCCCTCAATTTAGTTAATATACCATCGTACCTCAGTTCCTCTTTACTTGTTGATTTTTTTAAAATAATTTTTTATCATCGAATGAAAGCTGAAAAGCTGATCGGTATACTTTAAAAATAATAAACGAAAACAAAAGAGTATCGATCCAAAACAAAAGAAACGAGCTTTTCGAATCGAAAGAATGAAGCTACCAATGGCGATCCGGCGATAATGCTGTCCCTTCGTAAAATAAAACGTCGGGTTTATTGTCATTTTAATGTCGCCTCTCTTATCCTGCTGTTACCCTGGCACTGGATGCCGAGACAGGACACTCCGTATCAATTAATAGCGCTTTGATCTCCACCGCCATCTCTCGTGAGTTTTGTAAAGCATAAAACGTGTTAAAAATAATCTCATCGCTAGAATGTAAAAAGGACTTAAGTTCACTTACGAATCAAATAAGTTATTAACCCCTAGATCATGTCGGGGAATCTCCCATATGAAGGTCGTCTTTAATACAAACATTATCAGGGGAAATTTTATTTTATTAGTCGAAATAATCGGCGGGTATGTATGAGGATATGCATGAACGCGAAAGAGGCAAATAATGTTTGCAAAGACAGAGTGGTTTGGTGTTCTATTCTCTCTGCCTACCTCTGCAGTAAAGCGGTGCGACGGTTGGTTAGTTAGTAAATATTATTTCCTAAAAATAAGGAAATATAATTATTTCTTCCTCTTTCTGTTAATTTAAGTTTTACTTGGTAAATACTACATTTTCTTAAAATATATCGTGATACATATAGTGAGTATGTTTAAGGAAATGCATGAATGAGGAAGAGGAGAAAAACTTTGCAAAGACATATTTTGTATAAGAATTGTAAACATTGTGGTATGGTAATGTAATACTCTCCTTATCATTCATTGTTCATTTTCTCCATTTAAGAACAATACTTCCTGACTAATTGGTTTCGAAATAACCATCATCCATCACGTAAGTGAAATTGCTACGGTGTTTTTTTTTATATAAAACTAAAACTCAAATTTTTATTTGAAGGAGAAATTATTATCGTAAATTTGTATAGTTAAAAAAAATTAAAAAGATAGTATTGAAATATTATTAATTTTATTATTGTTTCCAAAGACAGATTGGTGTGGCGTTATATTCTCTTTACCTACCCCTGTAGGGAAGTGAAGTGATTGCTAGTCAGTTAGTTACTTAATAAAATGAATTTCCGCTAAGAAATATCAATTGAAATTTTTTTTCAATTATGTAAACTTATCGAGTTATATTTGTAGTGATTGGATCTCTATTTGTGTAATTCTGATGTTTTTTTTCAATATAGTACTAGAATTTTTTTATGTTAAATCTCTTTTTTCATATCTTTACATTTTTTATTGAGTTGGCAAAATGACGTTTATGCCTTTTTCGCTTTCCACCGTACACATTAGGTACATTGGAAGAAATATATTTCGAAAGTTGGGAATACGGTGGCGCCCGAAACTGGTTATTTTTATATTTTACAAATTGGTCGCAATATTATAATTTTTGCAAACATTCGAACCAGTTTTAATCTGGTTATTTCAGATATTATTTTATTTTAAAAGAGTTTCTCCATTTCGAAAATGATATATCGTTCTTTAACTGAAAAAAACACGGCTGCACCACAGGGGTAGGCAGAGAGAATAGAACGCAGCACCAATCTGTCTTTGTAAATAATTTTTGATTCTTCCACATTCATGCATTTCCTCATACATACCCGTCAATTATTCCGACTCCTGACCTGACCACTTTCAAGTATTGGAAAACTTGACCATGCCAAGTTTTCCTCAGTCTTCCTCTGCTTCTTTCTTACCACATTAGCCTCAAAAACAATCTAAAAATATTTTACGGAAATGGCGTTATGTAAAATCATCCTAAATTATTTTAATTTTTATTTTAGTTACCTATAAGTCATCATATAACCGCGTAATCTTGATCGTTAACACATGAAGGATAGATGATCAGTCCTGCGCTTAAGGTACCAGTTTAGGGTAATATTAAATAAACATTAGAGTGAAAAATTGCATATTTATTTTAACCCTCCCCTGGGAATCGAACTCGAGACCTCCAGCACCACGAAGGTGGACAATAATATATAATAATAATAAATTTGGATAACTTATATACTGCTATTTTCGTAAAATACTACCTATGCACACATAATATACCCAACATTGTAACTCATACTTATTTTATTAAAATCAATATTTAATGACGATAATTAAATACACAACACAAAAACAAACGTCACAGACACGTATAAATGCCATAAATCAGCAGGACTTATTTACCTAGAACAGGGAAAAAAACTGACTTCACCAAATGAACGTTTCTTAGGCGCTTTTTAGACGAATGCTCCACGCCTTAGGGAGGCAGAATCAGGTTTGGTGTCCTTATACAGATCACAATGACCAGTCTATTGTCCATCTCTAGTCCCAAGTAGGAGGACGCCGCTGGAAATGGACCTGATGAAGGACTGCATTCCGAGATCAGACAACGGGATGCTAAAGAGGTGATTTTTTTCTAATAAATCGATCGAGTTGCTTGATCCGAAGATCTTATAAGTAAATAATTAATGTAATTGGAAGATTTTTATATTACTTACTAGCTGTATCCCGTCACGCTTTGCTATGGATCAGTCTAGTCAATGAAAAAATAAATAATTAACAAAACTCATATTTCAAACCATCGCTTTATAAATTTATCGAAAATCGCGAAGAAATGAAAATATTGTAACCAATTTTAGTTTTACTAGGTAAATACCACTATTTCTTAAAATCTTTTGTGATACGAATTTTAATGCATTTCGCATCATTTTAAAAGACTGTATTTTAAACATTGTAAACAAATGCTTGTTCACAAATCTTGATTATCTCCAATCAGGAGTTATTTTTCCATTGTTTTTGACATTTTTGTATGTGTGATCGTTATCTATTAAATGGTTAGGAACTCTGAAAAATTGTTATTTCGAAAAAAAATTTTTTAAAGATAAATATTCGTGGTTTTATTATTTACACAAATATTTCAATTTCATACTATTTGTATGAGCCTAAGCGGCTCATTATTAGAAATAGGTATCATATTATGGTAGAGTGGGTTCGAACCGAGAAACTCTGACTTAAGAGTCCGCGACACTAACCACGGGAACACAACCCGACACATAATTCATGTTCCCTGATTATTGTTTTGAATTTTTTGGAAGTCATACCAATGTATGAATTTACACAGCCACAGTTTAATTTATGTATGCCACTGCTGTCTAATACATATCTGTAATTATTTTGTTATTCAAAAGGTTAATTTTAATTATTTTTACCATTGAAACTCATATTATAATGGAATTTGAGAAATAATATATTTACAAAGAAAAATCAAATTAAATTAAAAGAGATAGAACTTACCACAATGTGACTAACAAATTACAGATTTTTTTAGAATTTCAATTTTAACTTGTTAGTCATTTTTTATTATCGTTCAGATTGCTGATTCACAATAAAACGATTACTTTCACCTAAACAACTATACTTATTTATATTATTTTCTTATAAACCTTCCAATTATAATAAATTATCGTCTATTTGATATTCTAAAAACCAATTAGTAAGTTGTAAAGATAAGAAAACAACCTGTGTAAAATATGATGAGCACTGGGGATCAATAGTATAACGAGCTAAAACTTTTTCAAAATTTATTAACTTACAAAATATTAATTACCATTACCGTAAGGATGATAAATAAAGTATGTTTTAATTTGAATATAATATGTTTTTCGGTTACCTGTTTTAGTGAATTTTATCATCTAATTTATAACCGTGTAATGTAAATTTATGCATCGATAAGAAATTGGAATGTAGGAAAATGCCGACAAATAAAAAAGAAACGTAACTATTTCAAGTTTTATGTTAAATTGGGTGAGAAAGTAAATAATATAATGAAATCTGTTACTCGTAGTAGTTCCTTGGATCTCAAATTAGCAATGAAGTAATTTGCAAAGGAAAGATCAGACGTCGTGTCACTATTGCCAAAAGTGCCATGTTAAACATAAACAAGCTAGACAAAATCTGGAAAAATCGGGATGTGAGGAACAGCACCAAGATAAAGCTAGTCAAGAGTTTGATCTACTCCAATTTTCTCTATGCTGCTGAAACATGGACCATAAAAGCAGCAGAAAGAACAAAAATTAACGCATTTAAAATGTGGTGTTGGAGGCGCTTGCTCCGAGTTCCATAGACAGCCAGACGCACCAACGAGTCCATTCGTCAGGTGTTCCACTTGGATGGCTTGACTCTGGCCAGTGTCTGTACACGACAGATTGTTCAGTTATTTGGACACGTTGTGCGTGGCAGTAAGGATAGCCTGGAACGACTGGTTGTGATTGGTAGCCTGGAGGGGAAGAGAGTAAGAGGAAGATCTCCAACACAATGAACCGATTAAGTTAAGGCAGCAGGAGGCACCTCGGTGGTTGGAGCTCTACGTGCAGTACAGTCAAGGGATACTGGAGAAGAGTCATTGCTTCCACAAGGGTCACAACCCTCAGTAATGAGGAGTAAGTGAGAGAAGAAGTCGTAGTCAGAAATGTTCTGTACTCTCCTTTTACCCTTCTTTGCTAATTCCATGTTTCGCTTCCATACACCAGTTCAGGCACTAACGTTCCATCGTAAACTGTCAGTTTAGATTGAATTTGATGATTTTAATGTGTGATTCAATTGATGTGTTGTTAACAGACCTCGTTATCTTAGTCCTTTGTTTGTTTGAGATGAGTTCTTTAGTTTTAAGGATCCATCACCAGAATAAACGTTAACTGCCTTGAAAATTTAATGGCCATCGAAAGGATTGAAGGTTGTAGAAGGAGAAGAAGATCTTTAACTAGATGAGGTGAATATATTAAGGCTGTCACAAGTTCATCAGTGGTTGGAGCGATATGGATGGTAGTGTATTGGAAGAAATGGAGGACAACTACGCATAATGTTTTTAGGACAAAGAGAGAGTATAGTCACAATCCTCAGCAATGAGGATTACGACGCAGAAGATGAAGAAGAAGAAGAATACGTCCGTAACAAGTTATTTTTTCATTGTTGATCAGATAATCTTCAAGTAGTGGAAATGTAACTGTTAATGCTACCCGGAGCCAGATGTCTAGCTCCATAGTACATATTATCTACCATTGTCCACCAGTGATATTAAACTAGTATTTTTACATAACAGGCCCCTTGCTCTTGCCTTGCATATGATGCAACTTCGCAGATGTGACTCGTTTGAGTGACGTATTATAAAGCCAATTAACTTTTTATTGTACCGGTTGCAGTCGGATGGTTTATCTTAGTATTGAAAGCTCTATACTTCACAAAATTCTCAACTCAGGGCTTCATCGTCAGCCAAAATTCCTCATGTATGAAAATTAAAATTTAGACACGAAAGAAATCATATAGACAGGATAGAATGTTCAGATTTTTATCTTCTTTTAAATAAAAAGTAAAGAAACAAATCATCCATATATTACTAAAAACTCATATTGTATTTATATTAAACCATAACCGCTCCCTAGGTGGAGCATATGGAGTCCACAAACTGTCTCCAGGCTTTTCTGTCGGCTGCCAGCTCCTTTGTATCCTCCCAAGTCAGATCCACGTCCCGAAGTTCTGACGAGAACTGCCGACGAATTGTTATTATTCCCATTATGCAGGTACTCAGAGAAAACCAGGCAGGGCCTGACAGGTCCTGTGCGGATCAAATCCATAACATTCGCCACATATTGTAATTACTCGTTATTAAACGAAATGGTATTTTTTTATTATTTGAAATGGGATTCCTTAGACGTATGTGTGAGATAGCTACGGCTTGCATTAAAACTTAAGTAATGTTCATCATTCTACCCATTAAAGAATATCCATTTTTTTTAAACGTATATACTTATGCACTGTTGGATTTCTCAATCATGTTATCAAATATGTTGCTGTATCACTTAAGTCAGTCAAATACCAGATCGTAAGCTTTAGGATGCTCAGATTTTCATCTTCTTTCATTTAAAAACGATAGATGCTTCGTCTCATGTAGACACCTACAATATTAAAAAAATAATTGTTTTTTCGCGTGTGAGTAGCTTTATATAACAGTCCTAAATCCATTAAACAGCTTAAACAACTCATTAAATCTGTTTATCGAAGTGTTCATAAAATCACCTTTGTTTGCTGTGCGTCCAAAATTTATAACACACAAATAAAATTTATGTGACTGCCTTTATAAGTGTGTATAAATAATCAAAAAATAATAAATAATAACAATAAAACGTTGTGAACGTAATTTTTCTCATTCCGTATTTTAATATTCAGCAATTACTAAAGCCTCATAGAGCGCGCTTGATTTATACAATGGACATGGGCTCCTTACTAGAAGCTTCGGATGGCGTCATAAATCAGAATCGAAAGTCAGGGACCGACTTTGTAGGAACGAGAATAAGCGGGTATCTTTACTATTATAAATCGTCATCTTATGATGCCCACTTACCGCTCTTCTCTGCTACTCAGCGCGATCAGGGAATCTCAATCGATCTCCGCTGTGGCTTGGTCTCGAGAAATGAAAAAAAAAACAAAGAAAATAGAAAGTACTCACTGCTAATATGTTTCATTTCACAATGGTTAAGAAGCAACGGAAATATATATTTTAAATCTATAAAACAACGATGCAATTATAAACAAATAAAAGCACTACTTAATGACTACATGTTTCGAAATAACCATTCCATTATCAGATCAACTGTAGACTACAGAATAACCATTCTATCACATCATTAAGTGTTTTTAAGTGGTATTATACAAAACGAACGATGAATAATAAGCAGGGTGTAATATTACCATACCACAAAGTTAACAATGCTTTAAGTGTACAAAATTTAAATAAAAATGCTTTGTGGCAATGTAAAAATTGTTTTTATTTTCACTTGTTGATTAAAATGTCTATTTTTCTCGAAACAAGTCGTGTTTACATCAATAAACTGAAAAATGTTATTCTACGTGTTTTATTAGTACGTTTTAGTATACTATTCAAATATATTTGTTGCCAATAATAACTCCTAATAATTTTATTATTTTTAGGAATTATTAATCAATCAATTTAAATCTTGACCAATTTTATTTTTTTTTATTTTGGCTGGTTAGAAGATAGCGTTATGTAAAAATATTTTCCATATGAACTTAAATAAAAAAAAAAACGAAGTCACTTTTGCCCTCTAAAAAAACATTGTGGATTCTAAAACAGTAGCTTTTCACAACATCACATAAATACATATACACATATCGTAAGTAAGTACCTACATTAAAAAAATATCTTTAATTTTGCGCATGTTTTTCTTAAATATTTCAGTGACAAAATTATTTCATATTTTTATGTATATACTTAATTAAAATTTTATTTTTTGACATCTCATCAAAGATAAGATCCATATTCTTCTTCATCTTTGATGAGATGTCAAAAAATAATATGAAAATAACTCCTGTTATTGGAGATAATCCAGATTTTGTGAACAAGTATTTGGACACACTCAAAATGTTGTATATAATTGAAACATTTAAAAAATCAATTTTACCAAACAATGCAATGGATAAATTGGAAACACCTGGATTCAGAAGGAATTTATAATCATGTAATAAAATATGTTTGACAATAATTTAAGCGCTTTGTAAATTAGATTTCGTCTAGTTATTTATGGTTCTAGACAATCTTCCCACATTATTTTCAAACAAAACTGCATAACTCTACTAAATTAATGCGTACAATAACAATATTATCACGTTGACGCTTATTTCCTAAGATAACATTACTTTTTAATAGATATGACATAATTTTTAAATTAATATGTTTTTAAAACAAAAATAATTGTGCAAATGAAGCTCGTACATTTCACCAGGAAAAAATAAAAATAATTGTATACGGGATATTTTGTTAAGTCCCAAGGGTACAATTCTCCAATTTGGGATGAGTTTTGCTCATGGTGTTTGATAATGATTAGGGCAGGTGCCATGGCGTAGTTGGGTAGACGCTCGACTGCGAAACTAGCGTCGCGGGTTCGATTCCCGCCAATTGCAATATAAATTCAAGAAATATTAATTTTTCATTGATCTTAGTATATGTGATGCAATTTTCAAATTTACCTTCCCTTTCTTTATTGTCTTACCTGCAGAAAAACCTCTAAAAAGTAACTTTCTTTGTGGAACTGCATTTAATATAAAAAAAAACTACAACTACATAAAAAAAATTGTTGCTATTGTTTTTGTATTTGGCTAGTGACCGGATACTGTCGTTACCGACATAATCACACTGGTGTCAAATCAGACCAGTCTGAAGATGTCGGTGACGTCGAAACCCGGTCACACGTTGCTGTTTTATTATTTAAAATGCAAAGATATGACTTATATTCCTTAGTGACTGCCAGGTCAATTGACAACCTGCGTTTTATGTATTAAAATAACTGTTTAGTTTTTTCCATAAGTATTATTATGAACAATCCAATTTCACGAAGAAATGTCAGTAGAAAAATTTAATAAAATAAAATACATGTTTTCAAAATTGATTCGGTACTTTATGTTAGTGTCAATATTTTTTTTGTTTTACTTGGTAAATACCACTAATTTTAAAAACATATTGTTGCACGTATTTCGATGCATTCCACATATTTTTTAAAGATATTGATAGTCACAACATTTTGAGTGTGTCCAAATACTTGTTCACAAAATCTGGGTTATCTCCAAGTACAGGAGTTATTTTCGTATTATTTTTTGACGAAGAAGATCCTCTTCATCTTTGATGAGATGTAAAAAATAAAATGAAAATAACTCCTGTAATTGGAGATAATCCAGATTTTGTGAATAAGTATTTGGACACACTCAAAATGTTGTTAAGATATTGTTAATCGATAGATTTATAGTTAATTACTGATTATTTATTATTCCGTAATAGGTAGAGTCAAGTAATTTCACGAAAAAGTAAGCGTATAAATTTCTAGAGACGTGTATTAGCAATTTATAGTTATACAGTTTCCAGATATAACAATGTTAACAATACCTCCATATCCGCTGGTTTTATTGTACTCATTTCCTGTTCTAAAAGTTGGATTTGCGCCTCGTACCGGATAAACGAGTTTAATAAGGTGCCTGGCCAAAGATCATCTCAAAGCATGGAAGAGATTCCATGTGAGATCTTGAAATCAGCCCCATAGACCATTCCATAAACTTGTGTAAGGCTTTATATACATATAAAGGAAACGCGTGAATTACGATGCACATTAGACGAATAAAATAATTCCGCTTAAATATTTATATCTTTATAAAATTAATGTCTGAATATGGCCACTCTTTCCACGCGAACTCATAATTAAAGACTTTGAAACAAATTTAGTAATATTACCGCAGATATAATTTAAAATTTCTGCATCATTAAACGCCTGTTTGATGCAAAATTCTAACATCAGTACAAAATTTTACTCGTAAACATTTTTTCGATATTATTGTCATTTTTTTATTGAAACTAAAATATATTGTAAGTTGAAAGATTTCCTTATAAGATTTTATGATGTATTGCCTTTTAAATACAAAATTATGGTAAAAATATAAATACATGTATTTAAATAAAATTTTTCTTATATTCAAATTATTAGATTATTATATTGTTAGCATTAAATTTGTGACGGATATACAAGTTGTAGGTTATAAGCTAGATTTTTTTATTTAATCAATTTATCATTTAAGGTTTTTTTATGGAAAGGAAAAACTATGACAGTAAACATGTTATTTTAATATTTTTTTATTTTTATTATTTCGTTGTTTTCATTATTATATTTTTGTTTTATTTATTGTTTCGGCATTAACTTTGTGGTAAGACATGTTACAATGATTAAAGAAAACACTTGTTTTTTACCACTTGATTTTTTTTTTATAAACTACATGTTAGTAATTATTTTTCGGAATTTGCAAATTATATAATAGATACTTATCACTCATTTCACGCTCATACATTAAAATTATTACACCTTGTTCCATATAAAGGCCAAAATATGAATTATCTTGAAAATTTAGAAATCCAAAAAAACCTAAATTCTAATAATAATTTATTAAATAATATATTGTTTCAAAATTCTTCACCTTTGCTTTCCATTTTTCGTTTGTTTTCAAACTCCGCCCCTTGACTAACCCCCTCCCCCTAACTTTCCCCTCTCCTTATTTATAGAACAATTTAATATTTTATATTTGAGTTATTATACAGACCTGAATGATGGAAGTTTAACTTCTGAAACATGTAGTCTATAATAAAACTCAAGTGGTAAAAAACAAGTGTTTTCTTTAATCATTATATTTTTGTGTGCGGTTTTCATTCAGGGATAGGCAGAAATAATAAAACTCCACACTAATCTTTTTTTGAAAAATATCGTGGCCTCTTCAACATCAAGGGTGTACTTTTAAATATACAGTTGTCCGCCCAGATTTTTTTTAGAATATATATTGGAATTTGCGAATAAATATTTTAATTTTTTAAAACTTCTTTTCAATACGAAAACGCATTTTTAACAAAAAATCTGATTTCGTTAAATGTAACCAGGGTTTAAATAAAATTACATTGCCAAAAATTTAATAAATTCGTCTCTTCACACACACCCTCCGATCAGCTCTTGACCTGACCACTTTTTTGCTGTTCGAAACACTTAACCATGCCAAGTCTACCTCTGATTCTATTATACCATATCTCTGCCAGCCGTCTTTCCACTGCTGGACGTGGGCTTCTTCTAATTTCTTCCAAACTTCTCTCGTTTCAGTTTTTTCGATCCACTTACTAAATATAAAAAATATCCTAAATCTCATATCCTAAACAAATATCATACTATGGTATGTTACATTTCGCAATCAACAGTCATTTTGCGATGGTCGTATTACTTGTCCAGTCCGATTTGTGCTGAAGTTGCAATATGCAACATGCAATAATGCGGAGTGGGCAATTGCAACGTACGCAGCGATATGCAGCTATACGCTCACACTCGCGCATGTCTCACTTCACAAAGGATAAGTGCATGACCATGCGTTGGACAATCGCCGCTTTTTCTAGGACCAAAATTTTTCTATCACCGTGTGATTAGAAAGTACATTGACCATTAATAATTTTTTTTGGATTATTATTTTGGAAAAATAATGATGAAACGACAAAATAAGTATTTTCTTGAATGTTTTTCGCAGATACTTTGTGGCTCATTTTATAAACTTTATAAAATAAAACCACTTTGTTTTAACCACTTTTATTGGTACTCTTTATCCAACCGGTTTCGACAAGAACCTTGTCATCATCGGGGTTTGTTCATGTCGAAACTGATTGGAAAGTGTACCAATAAAAAGTGGTTAAAACAAAATTGTTTTATTTTATAAAGTTTAAACAGAATAAGTAATTTTATGTCCAGAATACGAGATCTACCAAATGTGTTTATAGCAAATGATAACCCATCTTATTTAGACTCTAAACATAATAGATTCCTGGTTCTAACCCCAATGTATGGTATTGAAGCATGGATTTGGTAAAAACAGGATGAAAGTAGAGTAACATTTTGAGTATGTCCAAATACTTGTTCACAAATCTGAATTATCTCCCATTATAGGAATTATTTTTTTTTTGACCTCACATACTAATAAAGAGTTTCTGCTCAATAAAAAGCTTCTCTTCATCTCACCAATAGATGTCTCTAGTCAAATTATGGTGATTCGAGAAAAATGTTTCATGTATATAGAACTTTCAAGAATTTGAGTAGTGTGGTTGTCAATAATGGGTAGAATTGGTGAATGTCACACGTGTGTAAAGTGATCATTTAAACCAGCCCTATGACGGTCGTCAGCCTTGTAAATGCCCAGACTTCCGTCCGTCAGATAAATGTGAGGAAAAATGTTTCAATTGTGAATTAATAATATAGTGCAAGGCTGAGATAAGAATTATAGAGAAAATGAAGAAAGATGTGTATTTATTTTATCAGACACTGGATTTTTTACATTTCGGATGACATATCAATATTTCAGGTGTCTTAAGTTTAGTTCAAATATCTATCATTTTTATGTAAGTCGATGGAATGCATAGATATTACCACAATGTGACTGCCAAACCATTTGATGTAAAAAGTCAATATTTTTTTACAAGATATATTAGGTATATTTTCCACGAAAAGTAGTTTTTCTCTGTTACTGTTTTTATGTTTTAACTGTTTTTAAATAAAGGTTTATACGTTAAAATTTTAACTCTTTGTAAAATTTTCAATCCTCCTTCCCCATCGTTACTATCTTAGGTATAGACACCCTCTAAAATATACACAACGTATGTAATTATTTTTTTAAGTCAATTTTTTCTGAACACCTTGCATCCAGAATGCAGCGCAATTTTTATTATGAAACAGTGTTGGTATTTTCTATTGAGCGCGTGTTGGTTGCAAAACGGAGTCAATTGATTGGTAGAAACATTACCTTAGCATGGAGCCATCTAGGAGTGGTCGCTAGCCTATTTTTATATTATTATTATTGTCAATTAACACTGCCGTCTGTAGACAACAAGTTGCGAAACTGGAATGTTGACTGATTTGAAAATACCTTGTTTGTTATGGTTTCAAAACTGAAATATCTTCACGTTACGCTAATAACGAACCTATTTTTAAAATACATTACTTTGTATCTTATAATCAAAGTCTTTATCTAAATCTTAATCTTTGTTAACTGAAATACGAATGCTTAGATAGTCAGCTAAAGTATCTCTTAGAGACGAAATTCACGCATTCGTGGATGCTCAAAAAATATTAATACAAAAAAATCCCACAAAGGCATGGCCTGTGTTAAACGTGCTCATATAAACTACAAATATTTGATTGTAACAGAAAACAAAAAATTATGTTACTCAAGTAAAATTAAGTGTTTTATTAATAATTTTAAACTATAGATGCTTAATTTTTATTATTTATTGATTCGGCATTTACTTTGTGGAATGACATGTTGATTATTTAAAAAAAATTAACACTTGAATATACCACTTTAATGAGTTTTATTTATATATATACGACTAGTTTCGAAAACTTACAGATGTTTTCATCTTCTGGTGAAAATTAGAACTAACGAGCAAAAATTATATTTAGGGGTATATATATAGTTCTAGTTGATATATTAATAATAAACATTGAATTTTTTTTCGTAACATTTGTATGAAACATATTTTTTGTTTAAAAAAATACTTTATAGATAGTCTCTTCCATTGAATCTCCCCTGCTTTAACCACCACAGGTTAAACAACCCTTATTAGCAATATTATAAAATAGCCACCCATTACAGACTGTCATACGAACGATCGATTTATTCAATAAAGAGTGAAATAATAATGAATCCCGTATGTCAAAATGCACTTTAAATTTCATACGTTGCATATGAATTACTTATATGATAATCAACTATAAATGGCTTTAATTTGCCATTTTGACAAAAATAAACGGAATTATTTATGAAACTAATTTTTCAATACGTGATGAACGGTCTAAAAGCGCAATCGAGGATAATCGAATTGAATTGAATCAATAATCAAATATTGAATGCTTTTGAATCATAAACACAAAACTATTTTTTTCTTTTTATTTTATATTTAAATTTTATTTATTAAATACCACTTTGTATTAAAATCAACTATGTTATGACATGTATTTCGATGCATTCAATATTATTATCAAACACCGTATGTGAGGCTTAAGCTAAATATGAATTGTTCTTTTAAAACGATGAAATACGAATATAAGGATGAAGTAGGAGGCTAAAGAAATTGTGGTATTACCGAAAAAAATCAAAGTGTTTTGGATATTATTTTTTTTAACCTTCCACACAAAAATTAATTGCGTTTTTTCCACTAAGATATAGAATAACATAATCTTTTATGACAATATTTATATGCAAAATTAAACAAAAAAACTTGAGTTATACTAACGTAATAAATTGTTTTGGTGGATTGTTATATTTAAATATATGTAACAGTTGTATTCGTGTAACTATTTTTCACAGTTTGACAATGCCCTTGCAAGGCGAAACAGCTAACACAAAAATAGTCTTTCGAATCATTTCATTTTTATTACTCTTATAAATTGTAAAATTAATTCTAAAATATAAACGCCAATTCAGTAAACACGTTAGAATTGTTCGTGAAATGCTTTCAACGTGTTATCAATAAATGAACAATGGTGAAGCTACTGTGATGATTGATTTTGAAATTTCACAAGTCATTCTGTATTTTGTTTATCATTCTGAGAGTGGATACCTTTATCACTCTGAAATCTTGTATTGGTGCATACAATAAAAGGAACCTATCTCGATGCTCAGCAAAAATTGCATAATTATTTTTACGGGTTCAGAACGAACGATATGTAAAAATAATGCACAACATTTGTTTAAATGTTTTCTTTAGTGAGTTAGTATAACTGAGTACATGAGATTTTTTTGAAGAAATATGTTAAATATGAATATTTTTGTACAAATGAAGGCATATATATACATATATATATATATATATATATATATATATATATATATATATATATATATATATATATATATATATATATATATATATATATATATTATATATATATATATATATCTATATATATATATATATATATATATATATATATATATATATATATATACATATATATATATATATATATATATATATATATATATATATATATATATATATATATATATATATATATATATATATATATATATATATATATATATATATATATATATATATATATATATATATATATATATATATATATATATATATATATATATATATATATATTTATATATATAGATATTTATATATATATATATATATATATATGAAAATATATATTTATTTATTTATAAAGAACGGTAAAACAAATTTAGGAGGCGAACGTAGTTTGAAAAGAAGCAGAAAAGGACCAAAAAAAACTTGGCACGATCAGGTGTGTTAAATACTTGAAAGCGGTCAGGTTAGTTGTCACAATAATCGGTGGGTATATATGAGGGGATACATAAATGTGGAAGAGGCGAGGAATGTTTGCAAACACAGAGTGGTGTAGCGTTTTATTCTTTCTACATGTAGAGAAGCAGCGTTACTTAGTTTCACTAACCATCTTAATGAAACTAAACCCAGAAACTAATGATTTGTAGTCTTGCACAACTTTTTTCCAGTCCATCACTCGATCAGGCAAACGACTCAAAAAACCAGATTTTTATTTGTTGTATCAAACCTGGGATTAAAAATGCGGCCTGAGAAACTTATCGATATTTACGCGTATTTATTTTTAATAGCAGACACGTCTTGGTGAATAGCATCGTGTATTACGACAGCGTAACATTCTTAATAGTGTTCTATTGTCAGACAAAAAGTTGACCGTTTTATCAATCTCACAATGAAGATTTACATTGTTGAAATCATTGTGTATATTACGGAGAGTTAAGTGCATTTAAGGTTAAGTGAGATGTTTGTGTTAACCCTCGCGATGCACGTCAAAAAATATTACAAGTTTATTTTAATGGGGTAAAAAACAATGATTTTAAAAACCACATTCCAAGCAGTAACTGTAGGATATTTTTAATAAAAAAAAACATAATTCCCAATTTTTATTACGAACCAAATGTTCTCAAAAAATTAAGCACAAGATGTTCATTTATGAAAATGTAATAGATGTTTCCAAAAAATATATATATTTCAATTTATTATTTTGTTACATATACTTTATGTATGTGCTATACAGTGAATACCAGGAAGACAGTCAGTCCAAAGTTCATCGTTTATTGTTGAAGACTTTAAACCTTTTTGATTCACCGCTAATCCAGTAAAAAAAGTGGTCCTATGTGGAATTAAGACTACCTTCGTATGACAGAAATGATCTGTTTTAAATTAAAACGAATCGTTTTAATACTTATTAAGAAAATGTATATTAGGTGATTTCATTTCATAATTTAATAAAACATTCGGATAGAATAAAATGAATTTCGTGAAAAATTCATATTCACATTTAAAATTAAATTTTTCTCTCATAATTTAAATTTTCTACAGCTTCTTGTTTAACCTTTGCATTTTAAAACTTCCTGTTTTCTTTCTCTCAGTCTCGTTTTCCAACTATTTGTTTCTGTATTTTCTCTACATTTTTGTACAATTAGCTTCATGCTATAGTGTATTGTATACCAACACACACACTATGTTTATGTGCTATATGGATAGGATTGTTGATTAATACTTAAAACATATAAAAATGAATTCCAATAAATGGCGGAGTGTGAAATGTATTCAACCATAACCAATAATGTCAACTTCGTTTTATTATTATTAGCATTTTGCGTCAATTATGATTTAAATAATGCTTGGGGTTTTTCTCGACCTCTCTGGTAACTTTAGTGTTGAATGAATAATACAAGAGTCAATCTGATAAGTAAAATCACGATTAATTTAGCTGTCAAAATGTGTTGGTTTCTCTTTCTCACGAGAGATAGAGGCGCCTATTGGAAATAAAGAAGACATTACTAGTTATTTGTCCGTTAAAAGCATCTAAAAATAATTCCGGAGTCATTGTTGTAAGACTAAGTTCCAAACGTTTTGTGAATCGCACAATACATTTCACTTAGCTCCATAGATACGAAACGAGTAGTCAAAAACAACAAACATGACATTTTAATTTATTTATTTAATTTATTCTACATTATTTATATTTATCTTACCTTTATCTGCTTCCAATGGTGAAAATGGCACTGCATCATATAAACCCAGTTTTATCTTGATCGTTAAGACACAAAGGAAGGGTGATCAGCCCACAGCTGTAGGTACCAGTCCAGGGTTATATTAAATAAATATTAGAGTGAAAAAAACGCTAACATTTATTTGACCTTTCGCATGGGAATCGAATCTGGGACCTCCAGTACGGCCGAGCGTGATGACCATTACACTAAGGAGCCAGAACAGATGTTGCTAATATAAACGATTATATAGCAAATAAAAACCCACTAGGGAAAGCTAAACGGGCAGTACACAACGAATTCCTTGTTCCAACCAAAATGTATGGAGTGAACCTTAGAGTTACAACATTTTGAGTGTGTCCAAATACTTGTTCACAAAATCTGGATTATCTCCAATTACAGGAGTTATTTTCATATTAGTTTTCGACATCTCATCAAAGATGAAGAATTAAAAATAGAACTTCCAAGAATTTGAGTAGTGTGGTTGTCAATAATGGGCAGAATTGGTGAATGTTACACGTGTGTAAAGTGATCACTTAAACCAGCCTATGACGGTCGTCAGCCCCTTAAATGCCCAGACTTCCATATTATTCTTCATCTTTGATGAGATGTCACAAAATAAGCTTAGAGTTAGAAGGAGGATGAAATAGACTGAATGTAGTCGAATATTTATAACGATATTCTAGACAAATGTACGGCTAAACGCAGACGCCTTATATGGATCCTTTGCTTTCTTTATTTTCGTGAATTTGTTTCATTATTTTTTCTTCACTCATTACATTCACATCCCCAAAACTATCTAAATACCCTTTTCTTAATTTTATCGATAGTGCTTTTCTCAGCCTTACGTTTTTTCCTTGCATCGTCATTCACTCTTTTAATTTATTTTTTTTATTTTTATTCATTCGGGAATCGTACAGCTTACATATAAAAAAATTATATAAAACAATAGTTACATTAACAATAGTAAACATTACATTACATTAACAAAAAATAGTTACGTTAAAAAAAGCCAATTAAACAATTCCACATTTATGTTATAAAACTATTAAAAAAACATTCAGAGATTAAACAAAAAACAAAAAACAAAAAAAGGGTATTATATATAATAATAGATTTAGCAGGAAGGAGAAGGAAAGGAGAGGAATTAATAAGGGTGGTTAAAGGATTTTTTTCTAGGTAAGTAGTTTAAAAATATATTTATAAATATACATACATACATATACATAGGCATACATACAAACATATATGTATATACATATACGTACATATATACATTCATTATATATACAGAAAAAAAATTGTCATGCACCGTTCACCCCCCCCCCATAACATAACTAGGTTATTGGTTGAGAGTAAACAGAGTATGACAACTTTCTACTAACCTCTTTTTTTAATATAGCTATACTTTTCCCGAAAATATCCATGTCGTTAAATGTCTTATTGTATGAGTCTATGATTCTATGATTCTATTTAGGGTGGTTTATCATACAGTATTTAAACTGTGTTCAAATCACATTCATGAATCATAAGACCTCATTTTCCTTCCTCAATTGGTGGTAATATATTATACATCATCCTGCACTTCGAACGATTTTATTTCTGCAAGTTATTGAATTATTGTCGGCTAATTGCACTCTAAAAGAATAATTGTTTTACTTCCTTTGGAGTGTACTGATGTCACTTGTTCTCAAACTATTGTGCGTACTAAACTATATTTTTTTTCATTTTAAAAAGATTAATATTTGTATTTTTATTTTTTACACAAATAAATCAATTTTTTTTTTGACATCTCATCAAAGATGAAGAAAAATATTAAAGTCTGGGCATTTACGGGGCTGACGGCATTCATAGGCCGGTTAAAATGACCACTTTACACACGTGTAACATTCACTAATTCTACCCATTATTGACAACCACACTACTCAAATTCTTGAAAGTTCTATATATGTTAACCAGTTTCGAAACATTATTCTTGAATCACTAGAACTTCACTAAAGACATCTATTGGTGAGATGGAAAGAAGCTTTTTACTGAGCAGAAACTCTTTTATTAGTATGTGAGGTCCGAATCCTGGATTATAATCACTCACATGAGAAACGCAAGAAAATTTC
This sequence comes from Brachycentrus maculatus, assembly GCF_059751285.1. NCBI lineage: Eukaryota > Metazoa > Arthropoda > Insecta > Trichoptera > Brachycentridae > Brachycentrus > Brachycentrus maculatus. Next base: position 568,837 of record NW_028280891.1, read on the forward strand.
ATTTTCATTATTATCATTTAAGCTTATAATTTGATTAAAGTGATTCAAGAATAATGTTTCAAAATTGGTTCATATATAAAAAAAACTTCCAAGAATTAGATTACTCCTGTGATTGGAGATAATCCAGATTTTGTGAACAAGTATTTGGACACACTCAAAATTTTGTAAATATCAATTTCATACTATTTCTGTGAGCCTAAGCGGCTCATTATTAGAAATACATAGGGATCAACTTGTGGTAGAGTGGGTTCGAACCGAGAATCTCTGACTTAAGAGTCCGCGACACTAACCACGGGACGATAACCCAACAAATACTAAATTAACCCTGATGGTGACAAAGTTCTTGTCGAATCCGGTTGGAGATAAAAGTACCAATAAGAAGTGATTAAAAACAAAATTGTTTTATTTCATAAAGTTTATAAAATGCGCCACAAAGTTACTGCGAAAAACATTCAAGAAACTAATAGCATAAATTAGGTTAGGTTAGATACCAAAGTGGAATAAAAGATTGAGAAGCAGCGGGTATACTGTACACCATTTGCCTAGCTATTACTAGTAATGGCAGTAATTGTTTCTCCAATCCAGCCGAGCTTGCAATAAGCAATAATTAGTCAGACTGGCTAGCGATAATTAAAAACCGTTTTGGTTCCTCTGTCTCCACGCCCATAGCCATTAGACCGGTTGGCAGTCGCTGGATGCTGCATCTCCGGAACAATTGGTCATCAATCATCGACAGAACAGGTGTTGAGGGTCGCGACCTCGTGGGAACGCGGGCCCGGGCCGGCCCAGACTCCCGCGGACCGTGAACGATGGGCCAAACGGACCTCGCTGAACGCTCATCGCCGGAGATTAGAGCCAAAAATAATAATTACACATTGCCAAAAAAAGAAATGTGTGTAAACATGCTAAACAATACGTCGTTAAGTGGGAGTGTTATATTTCTAATGTCTTTACATAGATTTTTTAATGAATTGTTTTAAATATATTTTTTGTATATAATTTATATTTGAAGCACTAACTTTGTGATTTTCCGTTTTATAATTAAAATGTAACATTGTTTTAAAGTCACTATAAATATTTTATTATAACTTAATTTTAATGTCTACCGGTTTTGAAGATAACCGCTTCTTTATCAAGACTGATTTAAAGTATTAATCAGTCTTGATAAAGAAGCGGTTAGCTTCGAAACCGGTAGACATTATAATTAAGTAATAATAAAATATAAGTAGTGATTTTAAAACAAAGTTACATTTTAATTATATATTTTTTTGTATTTTAAAAGGGGTGTTAACTTTACGGCATGGTAACATAACACCCTCATTATCATTCTTCGTAATACCAATCATGTAAAACAAGTATTACAAAATGTGAACGATGAATGATAAGGGGAGTGTTGAATTGTTTTAAAATTGTTACAAAAATTTAAGTAAACATTTCTATCTATTTTTAATTTCAGTTTTTATTAAGTAAAGGAGAAATATTTGTGTTTTAAATATTTACACAAATATTTCAATTTCATACTTTTTCTGTGAGCCTAAGCGGTTCATTATTAGAAATAGATATCAAATTGTGGTAGAGTGGGTTCGAGCCGAGAAACTCTAACTTAAGATTCCGCGACACTAACCACAGGACCACAACCCGACACACTTTACTTGGTAAATACCACTATTTCTTAAAATCTATCGTGACACGTGTTTCAATACATTCCGCGTCATTTTCAAACACCGTATAATGTGGATAATGATGCGAAATGAGTCGAAATACTTGTCACAATAAATTTTGAGATATGATCGTAAACCAAGTAAAACTGAAATAAAAAATGAATAGATATTAGTACAAAATGACTGCTGAATTAATTAATGAAATTAGATATTTCTATTTATAAAGTTTATTATTCTACACGATAGGCATCTCAAAATGATATGAATCATATATCGTTCTTTTTATACGAAAGAAGATGGAAGTTTTAGCATCCCTGGGCTCACCATCTGGCATTTGGCTGGCTTAACCGATCACTTTATACACGTTTGTAACATTCACCATTGTACCCAATATTGAATAACCATAAAGCCAGAGGCGTGCATTTTATACAGACAGAAAAGCAGTGCCTACCGGATTACTCGCGTTACATATAGAAACACGACCAGTGCCTACTTTGCCTTATCCTTACTCAACCCTACTGCCTACCCAGATTTAAAACTCTGTGCACGCCACTGCATATAGCATTAAATTTTGAATTTTTTTACTGATTGATTCGGCAGTCACTTTGTGGTAAAATCTATCCATTTTTAATTAATGTCCTACTTAGTAAATACCACTATTTCTTAAAATCCACTGTGACACGTGTTTCGATGCATTCTGCATCATTTTCAAACACGTATGTGAAGCTTATTAAATTTTGAAACCTGTAAGCAATGGTGCTTAGATGCACGAATGCGAGAGAGACGAAGATTTGTAAATACAGAGTAGTGTGGCGTTCTATTTTCTCTACTTGCCCCTGCGAGGTCATGAGGGTTAGTAAGCTCGATATTCTTCGACTTCGCTGGACCGAATCTCGCATCCAGGAACAATATGAAGTAACACAATACTTAGCTCAAAAGGTCGAACCCAATGTATGGATCATAAATCACTAAGATGGATAACAAAGCCAGAGTACCATTCGAATAATCCTAATTTGTATGTCTAGCGTTATTAATGATGCTTTTACTGATGAAGACATTACATTTCTATTGACACGCCGAGCCACACTACAGGATGTTTATAAAATAATGTCAGTTTAATTGTACACGATTTTTTTAACTGAAAGATTCTTGTTTTTATTATTTACAAAAATTCTTCAATGTTATACTATTTATGTGAGCCTAGGCGGTTCATTATTAGAAATAGACAAGGCTTTTTTTCAAAATAAAATAAGTCCCGGAACTCACTTCATGTAAATATCATTTAAGTATTCATTACAACGCCATATTTTATCATTTTGAAGAATTATATAAATTAAGATTAAAATAACATTGTTTCATCTAATTGATAAAAAAAGGTGACGGAACACCGTTCCACCGCATTCCATGGAAAAAGGTCTAGAAATTGTGGTAGAGTGGTTTCGAACTGAGGAACCCTGAATCAAGAGTCCGCCACACTAATCACGGGACCACAACTCGACACAAATATAAATTATATATGTATCAATGTTTATTAAGTAGCTAGCCATCTACTCGCTTCTTCGCAGTAGACAAAGAGGATATGACGCCACACTAGTCTATCTTTACAAACATTATGTGCATCTTCCATATTTATTAAAAAAAAACTTACTTCCCCGCAGGAATAGGCAGAGAGAATAGAACGCCACCCCGAACTGTCTATGCAAACTATATTTCTCTTTTCCACATTTATGCATCTCCTCATATATACCCACCCATAATTCCGACTCTTGACGTGTCACCGCTATCAAGCATTAGAAATACCTGATCTTGCCAAGTTTTTTTCTATATTGGAATACGTGTTTTGATGAATTCCGCGTCAGTTTAAACTTCGTTACAAATAAAGGTTACACAAATTTAAACGTATTTACAGGGTCCTTAGCCCAGTTTATTGCCAGATTACTATATTCTTCTTCATCTATGTTGATGTGTTTAAAATGTAAACTAACTCCCAAGTGGAGAAACCCAGACTTTTGAACAAATAAGGACACATTCAAAATGTTGTGATATATTCGTAGCTCCAATACTATTTAATTTATTAGACAAAAACAATATGATGGACATTAATAATAGTAATAATTAAGTATGTTTTGGTCATTTTAGTTCAAATCATTTGTTAAAGGGACAGATCGAATACCTTCTTCTTTTAAACCTTTAAATCAAAAGTACATATTTGCCACCTTTTTCATTTTGGCCTTTTTGATTTTATATTTTCTGTTGAAATCAAATATTTATAGTATTTTCACTATAAATCCCTTTTTATTTCTGATATCTATTGTATTATTGCCAGTGCCCTTTGATATAACCCAAAATAAAATACACCCCCACACCACAGGCTATGCCTTCGTGGGATTTTTTTGTATTAGTATATTTTTTTGTACTTATACTTAATATAATACAATAGTATATAAATACAAAAGAATTTAGAATAAAGATAAAAAAATAAACCCCCTGTATCTAAAATCCGATTCAAACGTGTAGCACAAAAAAATCATACAAATAATAATGATTATTTGTAACACAATCCAATGAATGCGAACGGATATAATTTAAGTACGAGTACGTTTTCAATGGATTATAATCAAATTTATTTTTCTCGTATGTTTTCGTACGCAGACAATACTACCAATTACTTCTTCAGGTTGGTATTCCCTGAATCATAGTCTAATCATAATAAAAAGATAATTCCAAACGTGTTCTATTGTTTACGGTGGCCATTATGCTCGTAAACCTGTTTCGGTAATTACACTTTTATGGGGTTTTGTGATTTAGGATTTTGAAGCATTCTCGTGGTAAAATTTGCATCAGATTTACTGTGTTATATGATTCTAAAAAAAAGCATATGTGGGGTTTCATTGATGTAATAATACCCTGCCATTGGTTCTAATAAATAAGGTTACTTCATACTAAATTTATAATCGACCATTATTGTGTACAGCATTTATAGGTATTCATAATAAAAGAATTAAGGATGAAATATATATTTTTTAAAGAACTACTTAAAAATATATTTACAACATTTTAAGTGTGTCCAAATCTGGATTATCTCCAATTATAGGAGTTAGTTTTCGTGAAGAAGAATATGGAAGTCTGGGCATTTACAGGGCTGACTACCCATATCATAGGCTGGTTTGAATGATCACTTTACACACGTGTAGCATTCACCAATTCTACCCATTATCACGCCGCTTCCCCGCAGGGGTAGGCAGAGAGAATTGAACACCACACCACTCTGTCTTTGCAAACATTCTTTGCCTCTTCTACATTCATGAATCTCCTCATACATCATCATCATCATCATCATCACCAGCCTGTGTCCGTCCACTGTTGAACGTAGGCCTCCCGCATGAGTCTCCATCCTCTTCGATCCTCCGCCTTCCGCATACAGGTCACTTCCGCTATTCTTTTTATATCGTCAGTCCATCTTGTAGGGGGTCGGCCGATGCTTCGTTTGCCAGTTCTTGGGCGCCATTCCAGTACTTTTCTTCCCCATCGACCGTCGTCTCTTCGACAGATATGTCTTGCCCATTGCCATTTGAGTGTGTGTACATATGTACATACCCGACGATTATTACGACTCCTGACCCGGCCGCTTTTAAGTATTTGACATACCTGATTGTGACAAGTTTTCCTGGTTCGTCCTTTGCTTCTTTTTCCAACTACCTTCGCCTCATAAATTTGTTTAACCGTTCTTTCTTCACTCATACGTTCCACATGTCCAAACCATCTCAACACACCTTTCTTAATTTTATCGATAATGCTTCTCTCAGTTTTACATTCTTTCCTTATTTCATCATTCGAACATCTTTCAACATCGTTTTGCCACACATTCGTCAAATTTTATAGTTTACCTAATGCAAACATCCCGTTGTCCCTTGTATATATTTGCGTTTAACCGAAACAATGTGTACAGCACTCCGCTTAGAGATAATGATCCGGCTTCTGTAGTAGCTATCGCAGTTCAGTGCTCAGCGTCCGGGTAATTCCGAATGCCCTCCGGCGGCCGGTGAGCGCTGAACGAGCGGAGAGCGCTGCCAGTCGCCGGCGAGTCCGTCCGACTCTGCGCCAGCCTCGAATTAAACTGTTCGCTCCGCATAAGGGTTAACAAAAATGCGATGACAAAAATAGGTTTTTTTAAAATTAATTTTACATACATATACAAACATAAACGTGCATTCAATTATTTAAATATTACATATTATTAATTGGAATTTACTTGGTAAATACCACTATTTCTTAAAATTTATTGTAACACGTGTTTTAGATGCATCCTGCATCATTTTCAAATACCAAGAGATTTTATGAAATAGTAGTATTAGATTTATTATTTTGAGAAATAAAAAGACTTTGTTTTTTGATCCACTCACATTTTTATTAACCAAGTAGTTTCGGCAACAAGTCTTTTTATTTCTCCAAACAATATATCAATATGATCCACAAAGTTAATGCTTTCAATATTTAAAAAAAAAGTAGTATTGGACTTTTCTTTTTCTTCGAACCCTTATCCGCATCCCAATGGTGCATAGGGCACTGCGTCATATAAACGCAGAGTTATCTTGATCGTTTACACATGAAGGAAAGGCGATCAGCCCTCCGCTTTAGATACCAGTCCAGGGTAATATTGAATAAATATTAAAGTGAGAAAAAAACTTACAGAACCGTAGCCGAGCGTGCTGACCAATGAAATATAACATATTATTAATTAGATTTTACTTGGTAAATACCACTATTTTTTAAAAATCTATTGTGACACGTGTTTTTAGATGCATTCCGCTTCATTTTTAAATACTTAGAGCTTTTATGAAACAGTAGTATTAGGCTTTAGTTTTCTTCAAACCCTTATCCGCAACCCAATGGTGCTTAGGGCACTGCATCATATCAACGCAGTGTTATCTTGTTATTAACACACGAAGGATGGGTGATCAACCCTCCGCTTCAGGCACCAGTCCAGGGTAATATTGAATTAATATTAGAGTGAAAAAATCACTTATATTTATTTGTCCCACCCTCCAGTACGGTAGCCAAGCGTGCTGACCATTACAATACGAAGGCGGACAAATGACATACGGAGTAATAGATTAAACTTAAATTAAAAATGGAAAGATATTACCACAAAGTGAGAAGCGAAAATTGTTTGCATAGACATATTGGTATGGCGTTCCATTCTCTCTGCCTACCCTAGTGGTGAAGCCGAGTGATGGTTAGTTTATAAGTTAAATTCGACAGTAATTTTCTAGAAGTATCTATACGTTTTTAACTCTAATTTCACAAGGTAAATACCACTATTTTAAAAATATATTTTATTATGCCACGTGTTTCGAAGCTTGTCCCATAATTTTTAAACACCGCATTTAACATGTTTGGGAGCCCTCTTTTTTAATTCTGAGAATGCAATTATTTGATACGGATTCCGAAGATTACTTTGCATAATTTCATTGTTTTATTTAGGCCGCGTAATTGGCGGTATTAACAGACGCGCGTACTAAGGGTACGATATTTTCCTCAAAGTTTGTACTTTGATTGACTGCACGCCCGAGGCCATCTCGGCAAGAATGAGATGCCTTCAAGAGATATTAATGAACGCACTCACTCTTAATCTGGAGTGAGTCTTCAATGATACCGGCAAGAAAAAAAAACTTGAGTTCAGTGTTTTTAAACTGCATTCGGCCGTTACACACATATATGTAGCGATTGATATTATAATTTAAAGGCGTGAAACTGGATTTATTTACAAAATTTTGAGTGTGTACAAATACTTAATCACAAATCAGTGTTTTCTCTGCTGAGGACTTTTGACTGAGGATTTTTTTACGCGGGAAGAAGTACTACGGTAATGATCCTGTGATGTACAGTCCTCATATTTAGATTGGCAGTGACAGATATATTGAAAGCTTTTAAATGTAAATTCACAGTAAAATCGGGAAGCCTAGATGCTTCTGTATCAGATCTGGGCATGCGGTGGGACAGCATTTCAGATTTTTTTGGCATCTCAACATAGATTAATAAGAATATGAAGGTCTGAGTATTTATAGGGCTAATACCCAGACTTCCATCTTCATGTACGTTTTTATGAATTTCAAAAAAAGTTAAAGTGGAGAAAACAGAGATTTGTGTGTTTTTTTATTTTTAAACACTCAAAATGTGAATTAAAATAACTGGTTATATTTTAAGATAAATAAAAACCGGCATTCGAATAAAAAAGAGTCTCTGCTAAATGAAAGCTTTCTCAATCCAATATATGTATGTAGATAGCTGTTGCATACTCACTTGTAATGTGTCATGAGATTGATCATATATCTATTTGATTAAGGTGGTTCTCATGGGTAGAATGGTGAATGTTTCACGTGTGTAAAGTGATCACTTAACCAGCCTGTGATATGTCATAAGCCCTGAAAATAGAAACATCCAGAGCTCTTCAGTATTCTTCAAAATGATGTCAGAAAATAATATGAAAATAACTCCTATAATAAGAGATAATCCAGATTTTGTATACAAGTATTTGGACACACTCAAAATATTGTATGTGTAAATATGTATTTACACAGTAGATAAAAACACAGAGAAAATTGTCTACGGTTCGGTTTTCATATTTCATTTTAAAAATGTATATTTTTTTCTTGTTCAACAATATGGGGAAAAATAAGCAATGAAGTTATTAATTGTCTTTTTGTAATGCTGTTACTGTACAAATAATGGTGTGTACCTTCTTATATGGTATAAAAATACTGATATAAGATTTTTTTCTTAATCGATTAATTTGTTGTGATGCAATTTAATAATCTTTGATGTCTTTTAACGTAAAACACGCCGTTAGATTTATCTCCCTAGATACGATAACAAATAATAATAATAAAAATAATAACAGGAAATCTCCCCTAACTACTTGTTGCTCACACTTTAAGATAAACTTCTGATGTTATATGCATTATACAGGATGTATTAACTTGATATTTATTTTATATTTGCCAAAAAAAGCTTTTATATTTTTTATTTTGCCACTTAAATCTGATGTCTAATGTGTTGGTGATCAGTCTGATGAAAGCCGGTCACTGATCAAATGTGGAAATAACCCTATGGTTACAAAACTAAACGGTTTTTTACGCATAAATTTTTATGTAAATAAATGTTTATTCAACATGTTAGTTCAAGTTTATATTTAATTGAATAATTAACATTAAAATAGAGAACTCATATTACCACCACATTTAACAACAAAATAATCGGGTTGTGGTCCCGTCGTTAGTGTTGCAGACTCTTGAGTCAGAGTTTCTCGGTTCGAACCCACTCTACCACAATTTGATACCTATTTTTATTAATGAGCCCCGTAGGCTCACAGAAATACAATACAATAGTAATACAGAAATACAAAAGTATGAAATTGAAATATTTTGAAATACAAATATATATCAATAAAAAAAAAACTTTAATGTTAGGTATATACGATATATTATGTATTTAAAAAAAATCAATTGACAATTGGGCTGTGTTATTATATATACGAAGTAATCAAGTGTGCCAAATGAAATTTTTTTCCAAAAAAAATGAAAGTAATGTTAGTATATAACCATTCATCAAGATTTCTTTCAACCAGTTTCGAAACGTACTCGTATCTTCGTCAGGACAATCATTATATCAGCATGCATCATGATGGAAGGGTAGCTGGGCGTCAAAATCATGAGAAGAGGCACTTGAAAAATCGATCTCCAGACCTTGAAGAAGAAAAAATGTATTCATGGAAATTTTATTTTATTTTAATTAGGAATTTTACAGAACAGTTATATCAACTTATTCACATATTGATATACTGAGAGTAAAAATCTGCATTGTTAACTTTGTGGTATGGTAATATAAAACTCTTCTTAAAGTGAATGATAAATGGTAAGGAGAGTGTTAAATCTGATGATTTTTTTCGAAAATTAGAGGTTTGATACCATTACCAAGTGAAAATCTCTAATTTCATTAATTGATTCGGCAGTCATTTTGTGGTAAACTATTTTCAATTAATATTTTACTTTTTAAATACCACTATTTCTTAAAATCTACTGCTACACGTGTTTCGATGCATTCCGTATCACAGTAGATTTTAAGAAATATTGGTATTTAGTTAGTAAAACATTTATTGAAAATCTCTTATTAAAACCTCATTTGAACTATTAATAATTGCGAATTGCATGGATGAAGAGTCAAATCAAAATCCGCGCATCGCTCACCCTGTACATTTAGTAAATACGTACGGAGGTGGCGTGTTGTTGGAGTCCGATCGATATGCTTATGTTTAAGATGGCCGATATAATTGTAGCTCGTCCATGTACCACAGAGGCCCATGGCTTCAATTGTCCTATCTCGTAGCGGCCGAGCATAGAATAATGATTTGTTATAATGGTAGGCAGATCAAAAGCGTACGTAGAATGGCGTTTAAATCATATCACATGGTGCCGCGCGGGCAGGCGTGCCCAACCATACAACGAATGCATTTAAAATGTGACCCTATATTATGTTTTAAGACAAAAAACGTGGGGTAGGCACTATATTTGTGCTTGTGTGGAATGCACTCTCTTGAGAATCGGTTAATTTATATTAATCTAGACATTTAAACGTAGCAAATAGCTAGACATTAAAACATGGCACGATCAGGTATGCCAAATACTTGAAAGTGGTCAGGTTAGGAGTCGTAACAATCGGCGGGTATGTATGAGGAGATGCATGAACGTGGAAGAGGCGAAGAATGTTTGCAAGGATAGAGTGGTGTGGCGTTCTATTCTCTCTGCCTACCCCTGCGGGGAAGTGGCGTGATGGTTTTTTAGTCAGTTTTTTTTTAAGGTAGCTATCTAACCATCATGCTGCTTCCTCGCAGGAGTAGGCAGAGAGAAAAGCCTAGCCATACCAATCTGTCTTTGAAAACATTCTTCGCCTATTCCACATTCACGCATTTCCATATATAACCGCCGATTATTCCGACTCCGGAATTGACTACTTTCAAGTATTTGAAATATTTAATTTGTCAAGTTTTCCTAAGTCTTCCTCTGGTTCGACTTTTAAACACATTCGCCAAATAAATTTGTGTAACTGTTAATTATTCTCTCATTCGATTCACATGCCCAAACCATCTCAACACACCATTCTCAATTTTACTGGTAATACCGAACTCCCGTCCAGTAGAACGGAAGGCCTGCTGACGTCAGTTAACTGTCCGGCTTCTGGTGGCTTGGTGGTTCTCTGCAAAACAAATATTTTATGTGTTTATAAATTTTCTAATGAGTGTATACATTAGCTATACATAATGATATGTATGTATAAAATTAACAAATACTTAAATAATTAAAACAAAGTTACATTTTAATTATAAAATCACAATGTTAGTGCCTCAAATATGAATTATAATTTATTATTAGATTAAAACCAATATTTTTAGCTTTTCCACTTTTTTATTTGACCAGCGACCGGGTTTTGTCGTTACCGACATCACCAGTCTGATGATGTCGGTAACGACGAAACCCGGTCGCTGGTCAAATAAAAAAGTGGAAAAGCTAAAAATATTGGTTTTAATCTAATAATAAATTAAAAATGCAATTCCATCACGAAGTGTCAGTGGATAATATAAATTTATGAATTATAAATATTTAATTGAAAAAAAAATCTTTAATTGATTTCTGAAAAAGGTTGCGTACCCCTAGTTGGTGTTCCCTGGTAGTAGAGATAATGGCAGGTGCCTCCGAGGAACGGCAGCATGTTGTACGACTTCCTGTAGAAGTGGAAGAATGCTCTGGAACAACTCTTGAAACAAAGGCGAGTGATTGACTAGGAGTGCGTAGGCATCTCTATAAATTACCGCCACACAAAATATTATTACATTTAATAAACACTCGGCCGACCGATCGATAAATTCCCCGGACTCGGTACCTACGTATTCGGAAATAATTGCCGAAAAATTGGGGGCGATCATGGATCTAGAAATAATTGATAATCTTTCACGGGTTACTACAATCGTACGAAGTTTGCTTTAAAATCTAAAATAATTGGATAAATTACTTAGCTTAGAACTTACCTTGGTATATTATAAATATATTCTTATTTAATCTTCTTACGTACAACAAAATCCTTTAACAATTCTAATTAATTATTACATCAGACAATAATATGTATTAACTTTTAAAAACGTCTGAGACATTACTATCTGTCATTAGAATCCTAACTGTCGATCAAACCTCCTCCCTCTACCCCCTTCCCTTAACTCCCTTCTTCCTTTGCCCTCCTTATTATCGTCTTTTGTTAATTGGTAATTGGTATATTAATATGTAATTTATGTTTTTTTTTTAAATGTCAATTTGTAATTTATGTTTTTTAAATGTTCAAGTACTATCTACCCTCTGATTGCAAACGGCTATATATGGTATCAAACGGTTTGATTAATATCACTAGTCCGTCTTTGGTCGGTTGGAAGATATTGCTTTTTAGCAATAAGCCCGCCAATGTACTTTTTATTTTCTGTACATGAAGTTTAAATAAATAAATAAATAAATAAATAAATAAATTAATTAATTAATTCCTCTCCAATATAGAATTTTCCTTCCGGAAAATTCTATATTTCTTTTTACCATACCCTTACCCTTTTACTCCCTTCCTCACACACACACTCCCACTCTTTTGAAAAAAAATTATCTCTTAATGTTTTAAAAGTTTTGTTAAATTGGCTTTATTTTTATTAATGTAACTATTTTTGTTAATGTAATGTAATGTTTATTATTGTTGACGTAACTGTTTTTTCTTATGCACTTTTTTAAATGTTAAGCTGTACAATTCCCGAACAAATGAAATAAATGTATAAAATAAATTTAATTTAATTTATTTTATTAAATATAACAAGAGTTTTTTCTTGAAATTTAATTAATTTGTAGACACTACTTTACAATGTTTTAATTAATAACGCAGCTCTCTCCGATAAAAAAAGATTTTATTCGTATTTTTTTAATATTATTTTCTTTTCATTTCCCTGTTGTCGGTGTTTATGCTGATAAAAAATAAATGATGATTTTTTTTGACATATTCTCTGGGTATTTACATGGCTTATGACCTGTCAAAGACTGTTTTACATACGTGGGACAATCACCATTCTATACATGATTGACAAACACATCAAAATACAAGGATCGCTGCTAAATAAAATATTTCTCAATCCAAACATAGATAGCTCCAGTGAACTCGTACTACGTACAGCGTCATGAGATTAATGATATATTTATGAGTTAAAAAAAAAAAAACATTTTCCATAATTTTTTTCATCTTAGTTGCGGTATGTTAAAATGTAAAAATAACTTTAATAGAATCCCAAATTTTTGAACAAGTAAATATTTATTTTAAAATGTGAGATGCACACATACAAATTAAAGAGTTTCTGCTCAATAAAAAGCTCCTTTTCATTTCACCAACAGATGTCTCTAGTGAAGTTCTAGTGATTCAAGAACAATGTTTTGGTTTATATATTTAAAACTTTTAAGAATTTAAATAGTGACGTTGTGAATAATGGGTAGCATTGGTGAATGTTACACGTGTGCAAAATGATCACTTAAACCAGCCTATGACGGTCGTCAGCGCCGTAAATGCCCAGGATTCCATTTTCTTCTTCATCTTTGATGAGATGTCAAAAAATAATGTAAAACCAAGTTGTTTAATTTTATAAAGTTCATAAAATGTGCCACAAAATATCCGCGAGAAACATTAAAGAAATAATAAAGCCAATTAAACAATTTCACATTTATAAAATACGCAGATAAACTGTATTAAATGTACAACATTTTGAGTGTGTCCAAATACATGTTCATAAATCTGGATTATCTCCAATTATATGAGTATTTTTCATATTATTTTTTGACATCTCATCAAAGATAAAGAAGAATATAAAAGTCTGGGAATTTACGGGGCTGACGACTGTCATAGGCTGGTTTAAGTGATCACTTTACACATGTGTAACATTCACCAATTCTACCCATTAATGACAACCACCTCCATAGTGTAGTGGTTTGTCCGCCTCCATAGTGTAGTGGTTAGCGCGCTAGACTACCATGCTGGAGGTCCCGGGTTCGATTCCCAAGAGGGTCAAAATAAATTTAACTGATTTTTCAGTCTAATATTTATTTAATATGAACCTGGACTGGTACCTGAAGAGGAGGGCTGATCACTTTTCCTTCGTGTATTTAACGATCAAGATAACACTGCTTCTATACGACGCAGTTCCCTATGCACCATTGTGGTGCGAATAAGGGTTAGAAGAATGACAACCACACTACTCGAATTCTTGGTAGTTCTATATATATATTCCATATTCTTCTTCATATTTGATGAGATGTTAAATAATAATATGTATTAAATGTCTTCTCCCTTCTCTCTCTCAGTTTATTCCAAGATTCATGCTGTGAAATCGTTTTCGTATACCATATTGTGTATATTGAATGTAATAATCGTCGCGAATTGATTTGTTCGTATGTACATATTATTAGAGAACGGGTCGCTCGCTTGCGTTGGGGAATAATTGTTTTCTCCAGGGCGTGGAATCTATAATCTTTCCTACAAAAGGCTTAACAATCTAACATACTTGTAAGATTGCTAGCCTAAGCGTCCGCGGTGGCTCGACTGTGGGTTAATGGATTACGCGATCGTGGGTTAAAAAATCAATTCTTTCAATTACTTATGGAATAATTGAAAATACTGGCCAGCATTTTTTTCTTGTTATATCGGAAGTAAGATATTTTATTTATTGTTTCGGCATTAACTTTGTGGTAAGACATGTTACAATGATTAAAGAAAACACTTGTTTTTTACCACTTGAGTTTTATTATAGACTACATGTTTCAGAAGTTAAACTTCCATCATTCAGGTCTGTATAATAACTTATTATACAGACATTATACAGTTATTATACAGACCTGAATGATGGAAGTTTAACTTCTGAAACATGTAGTCTATAATAAAGTGGTATAAAATAAGTGTTTTCTTTAATCATTGAAATATCATCGATGTTGCCAACATCACCAAAACGTAAATTCAATCGCTTCGATGTCGTGCGCAATTCTCGCGTGGTCATTAAATCACATGATGGGCGTTTATTGAAACGTTAATGGTCTCCGAAAGTGGTTTACAATAAACGGGGATGTAAATAATAGAGTTATGTTAATTAGATCGTAGGCGAGAGATGTTACCTGGTATAGGTAGATGTTACCTTATGTGGAATTTCTTCTGTTAAAAATTATGGTATATTGTTGTTCATTCCGTCACCAATTAACTCACGAAATTTATACGACTTTTGACACTTAGGTTAGATATTTCAATGAAAATATTCATAAAGGTATGGCTTATTGTATTATTTACAACTAAATACACAATATAACATTTTATCATGTTAGTAAAATTGATGAACTAAGCACAGTAACTATGAGTAAATAAAGCGAAAAATATTACATGATGTAAAAAAATACTTATTAAGTAAGTGACCATCACGCTGCTTCTCCGCAGGGGTAGGCAGAGAGAATATAACACCATATGACTCTATCTATTGAAATTATTCTTTGCCTCTTCCACATTGATGCATCTTCTCAAACATGTATACCTGCCGATTATTTTGACTGCTTGCCTGACTTTTTTCAAGTATTTGAAATACTTGATCATGCCAAATTTCCGCTCTGGAGGTCCCGGGTTCGATTCCCAAGGGGGGTAAAATAAATATAAGTGATTTTTTCACTGTAATATTTATTAAAATATTAACGTGGACTGGTACCTTAAGCGGAGGGATGATCACCTTTCCTTCATGTGTAAACGATTAAGATAACACTGCGTCTATATGACACAGTGCCCTATGTACCATAAGGGTTTTATTATTTATTATTATTATTATGTATAAAATAAATAAAATTCAAACTTGATTTTTAACCACTTTTATTTAGGGTAGGTACTATTTTACAACCGTTTCCGACAATCATCTTGTCTTCTTCAGGCATAGTAACGTACTGTTACGATGGTAAATATCCATCCCCGAAGAAGACAAAATGCTTGTCAAAACCATTTAATTTGTTAAACATAAACAACAAAAAATTGTTTTATTTATTTCGTAAAGTTTGTAAAAAGTATCAGCTAAAAACATTTGATAAAGCATATTTCTTCGTATAGAAAGGCCTGTAAATATCACAAAACAATTTGGTTGCAATAACTCGATAATCGCTTTAAATTAAGCGCTATTACCATAAGTCTCCTCACATGCCCGTGGCATTGTAAGGATTGAAATCCAAAGTCGACGTTTCGATAAACCACCGGACCACAGCATCAGAATCCACGCTCAGGGCGACCGAGCGCAAGATAGATATCACACAAAATTCCAAATGAGATATAATATTGTTAAAAGTAATCTTACATATTTTTCAATAAACGAAGTGGATAGATTGTATCGATATGTTTGGGAACGAAAGAAGTATGTGGAGAAGAAATAATTTATACACGTATGTTTTATTTTTAAATACAGTAGGGTGCAGATTTTTTTCATGGTGATAGGAATCGAATGAGATTGATAGATTAACAACCATACTCTTATTTATAGATTTGGCATTAAATTTGTAGAATCCATTATAATTTCTATATTCATTCGAACCCTTATCCGCACTTCAATGGTGTATAGGGCACTGCATCATATAAACGCAATGTTATCTTGATCATTATCACACGAAGGAAAGGTGATCAGCCCTCCGCTTTAGGTACCAGTCCAGGGTAATATTGAATAAATACTTTAGTGAAAAACTCACTTATATTTATTAGACCCCCCTCTTGGAATCAAACCCAGGACCTCCAGAACGGTAGCCGAGCGCGCTGACCATTACACTACGGAGGCGGACTTAATTTATATATTTAATGTTAAAATCAAACACTGATTTTTTAAGTCAACTTAATTGTATTTTATTGTTAAAAAACACAAAAAAAATGACTTTTGTTTCGCGTTGTTATGGCATTTTCAAGCGTTTAAAAATGCCATAAAAGGTTAAAAAATTGTAACAAAATTTACCTTTTATGTGTTTTTTAAAAACAAAAAACAATTTAGCTGACAAAAAATCAGTGTTTGATTTTAACATTTAACATATAAACCATATTTTTTTCCAATTCTGTTCAAATCATTTTCTACCACAATGTTATCCACGTAATTCGAAATAAAAGCATGGAAATACTAAGAAAAACTTGACACGATAAAGTATTTCAAATAATTAAAATTATAGTTGAAAATATTAAAGATTAGGCTCGGTATGTAAGGGAAGATGCATGAATGGGTAAAAAATGCTGCTGATAATTTTATTTCAGGAACTTTCTCGACTTTGCCAAGGATTTCGCCTTCATACAGATAGGTATAATGTTACCTGAATTGTCACATCCAAGTACTGGTTTCTTATTTCAGGTTAGGTTGACTTATTCTTGCTTAAGCTACCGATAGTGTTTCTGATTAAAAGTGAGACATTAATTCAACACGAAATTGCTCTTAGTGACTTCCGAGAAGTTAGCTACGTACCTTTATTACATTATAATATTTTCTGCGATTACGCATTTTCCCATAGTTAATGGTGAAGAAGAAATGTTATTTTTTGACATCTCATCAAGGATGAAGAAGAATATGGAATTGGCATTTACCAATATATGTCTCAGGTAAAATTCTAGTGATTCAAGAATAATGTTTCAAAATTGGTTCATATATATAGAACATCCAAGAATTTGAGTTGTGTGGTTTTCAATAATGGGTAGAATTGGTAATGTTACACGTGTGTAAAGTGATCGCTTAAACCAGCCTATGACGGTCGTCAGCCCTGTAAATGCCCAGACTTCCATATTCTTCTTCATCTTTGATGAGATGTCAAAAAATAAGATGAAAATAACTCTCTTGTAAATGGAGATAATCCAGATTTTGTGAAGAAGTATTTGGACGCACTCAAAATGTTGTAAAGAAGAAATGTATTAAAAACCGTTTGAGTTAATCCATGTAAATGAAATCTTTCAATACTATGTTGGTATTTATTTATTTAATTATATTTCCGCCTCCGTAGCGTAATGGTCAGCACGCTCGGCTACCGTACTGGAGGTCCCGGGTTCGATTCCCAGGGGGGGTCAAATAAATATAAGTGATTTTTTCACTCTTATACTTATTCAATATAACCTTGGACTGGTACCGGAAGCGGAGGGCTGATCACCTTTCCTTCAAGTGTTAACGATCGATATAACACTGCGTTTATATGATGCAGTGCCCTATGCACCATTGGGGTGCGGATAAGGGTTTGAATGAATGAATTATATTTCATCATACACATAATTATAAATAACAAATTACAAAAATGTGCCTTACCGAGTTTCCCCGTGCCGGGGGCACATTTAACATTACTTATTTAGAAAACTATATGAAAGAAATTTGTTTGTGACATGGAATCAAATACTCCATGTCTGAGTTATGCAATATATTTCAGATATACCCTCCTCCATTATTTATTGATAAGAGTATCTATGAATAGCTATTTTATACTTAGTTTATTTAAAAAAATACTTTAGGTTATGGAAGCAGTGATGGTTGTACAACTTTATAATCATACTTTAACACAGAAGAATATAATAAAAACATGTATTTAGTTATTGATTTGGCGTTTAATTTATAGAATTCCATTTTAATTTATGTATTAATTTTAAATCAAACACAGATTTTTTCAGTAGACTCAAAAAATCTGTGTTTGATTTAAAATTAATTCATAAAAAAACATTTTTTTAACCTTACTATTCAATTACTCTTTTCTTTTAAAAACTATATATTTTTTTCGAATTAAACTTATTTTTGCTGTACAAAAACGGTGATTTAAGAAAAATAAAAAATTATGTCAAATGTTACGTTAGTTTAACGAAAAAGTTAATATTTAACGAGATATAAATTCATATATGTTACGTTTATGTTGAACTTCAAATAGAAAAGTATAATGATTCTATAAAACTGTAGCACTAATTATGTTTGAAATGCTTAGTACGCTCAGTAATCAGCACTATAGTCTTGCTGAAGCGATATTATAGAACTGTACAGTAAAATTAACATAGAAGTAGTTTCTCTACATGTTTGGTCACTTAACAATACAGTTAAATAAATTATAGCAACGTTGACCGTTAAATACTAGTTAAATAATAACATTTACATTTGTTAAAGGAATCCTGAAAATCTAGTCTTACCTCTTAATTTAATAATGTTTAATCAAGTAATGTTATCAGAAAGGAATTATTAGAAATATAGAGAAGATGTAAGTAGTATAACGTATGTATGGCAGTGCTTTAAATATAAGGATAAAAAAACGTTAGTTCATTTATTAATATGATTGAAATTAAGTGTAAACCTATCTTCGATTCTGTGTTCCTGGCATATTTTTTTGCCTCTCTTAATTTAAGATATAAATAAATTAAAATTGTTAAAAAGCGTGGTTTATGTCCAGAATCATAAAATTGATTTCTGAAATATTAGTTTCATGATTAGTATACGAGTATATACTTCCACCTCCATAGTTTAATGGTCAGCACGCTCGGCTATCGTACTGGAGATCTCGGGTTCGATTTCCAAGGGGTAGGTCAAATAAATATACATGATTTTCTTCATTCTAATATTTATTCAATATTACCCTGGACTAGTACCTGAAGCGGACTTCTTCCTAACCATAATTATAATAAAATTTAATAAAACCCTTATCAGCATCCCAATGGTGCATAGGGCACCATTGGGAAGGAAAGGTGATCAGCCCTCCGCTTCAGGTACCAGTCCAGGGTGATATTGAATAAATATTACAGTGAAAAAATCACTTATATTTATTTGACCCCCCTGGGAATCAAACCCGGGACCTCCAGAACGGTAGCCGAGCGTGCTGACCATTACACTACGGAGGCGGACGTAACCTAACCATAAGGCAATAATTATTACAATATTTCAGGATAATGCACAATTCCTTTTTTTATGTTCATCATTGTTTAGATAGGTACTTTTCTAATCAATAATATACGTACTTAAAAAGAGTAAATATTATTTTATCATAAAGTATACATTGTACTTATATAAATGAACAAATTGGCTACGGTCGTCAATAAAAGAAAAAAGTTACAGTTTTCAATGATTATTTTTATATTTAGTACTGTTGTGGCAGATGCATTATTTTAAAGGTAAAACCTTCAGATTTTTCTTGTATCTACTGTAGATAATACAACTCGTTTTAAATTATTTCAAATCGCTTGAGATAATGCTTCCGACTAAAAAAAATATTAGGAATTAGCTCCAGGCCTTCATAAATCACAGTATATCATAATTTTAAAGTGACGGAGTACGCTCTACAGCAGTTATCTTTTTATAATATATTATTAATAGATTCTAAATAAGATTACTGGTTGTGATAACTGAAACAATGGAATATATCTTATTTGTAATGAATTATAATTAACGTGTTATTTTTAATATGTCGATTTTTCATTGGTCTAACTAACAACTGTATTCTACTTAGATCGTGATAAATTATCGGATGGACAAACACAAGACGTCATCTTAATTTTTGACCTATCCCCGCTCTCAGATTGGCCGAAATGGGTCAGAAAGCAAGTTCCATGAATATAGCGGAATTTGAAATACAACACTTTTTTTAGCAGGATTTTCAAGTACATAATTATTATATTCTCAATATTATTAATATTTAAAGCATTTACTTTGTGGTTAGTCATTTTTACTACTCACCGAGATTTTTACGTCTACCGGTTTCGAGACGTACCCGTCTCTTCGTCAGGACAATCACTAACACAGCATGCAAACAATACTACCCTTCACCACCATAGCACCATTTACACACTCAAAACTGACAAAGAGACGTACCCGTCTCTTCGTCAGGACAATCACTAACACAGCATGCAAACAATACTACCCTTCACCACCATAGCACCATTTACACACTCAAAACTGGTGCTATGGTGGTGAAGGGTAGTATTGTTTGCATGCTGTGTTAGTGATTGTCCTGACGAAGAGACGGGTACGTCTCGAAACCGGTAGACGTAAAAATCTCGGTGAGTGGTTATATACTAATTTTATTAACATTTTTGTAAAAAAATAAATAAACATAATTATTTTAAACAATAAAACCTACAATTGGTATTCCGATGGAGCATATATTTTTAAATCTTATAAAATTGGATCGGGCGGATTTTGAAAGTAAGTGACACAGTTATATTCGAATTACAAAATTAACGCACGAAAACCTCTTTTTCTCAAAGACTCAAATGTCTTTGAGTAAAATATGTATGTACATGTAAAATTATGTGCATCTACGCAGGTTAGATTCCAGAAGATAATAGTCAGGTGATTAAATTCCTCCTGGCCACTAATTGCGAGCCATGCTTGTGTGGGCAGATTCGGAAGACAGTTGATGATAATGACGATAACAGGGGATTCTGCCAGCCAGTGATTGTCTACCGCTTTTTGATCGGTAGTGAATACATTTCATGAGATTAAGATAAATAGCACGAGATAACGCGGTCCAGGCACCATCCCATATTATAATACCTCTAGGGCATAATAAACGTCTACTTATCTCAAAGAACCAAGGCCCCATAATTATATAGTAAATAAAGTGCTGGTAAATTCTTGCCACCTCTTCAAAAGATATTAGATTATACTTGAAATAATAACCGCAAGAGTGGAAAAGCTTAGCACATTTTTAAGTTTTAAAAGTGAATCAGAATTTTTTCAGTGATACAGTTGGTCGTCAAATTTAAGTTTTGTAAGCAGTAAATTTGAATTGATTCCATTGTTTTTATTCAAGATTTTTTTTAAAGAAAATATAACGTACAAGATAGATATACCAAATAAGGAGCAGTTGTAAGTTTAACTTGTATATTATTATAAGCATGTTTTTTCTGTTTACTGATTTTTATTAAAGCTGCAAATGACGAAATAGAAGTTTAAAAAAACCCGTCATAAAAATGCCAAATTTAAAATTATTATTACGGCTTTTATAAATTCATTATTTAACAAAATAATAGTTAAACTTTATTTGTTTCATATTATTTTTTAACATCTCGTTAAAGATGAAGAAGAATATGGAAGTCTGGGCATTTACGGGGCTGACGACCGTCATAGGCTGGTTTAAGTGATCACTTTACACACGTGTAACATTCACCAATTCTACCCATTATTGACAACCACACTACTCAAATTCTTGGAAGTTCTATATATATGAACCAATTTAGAAACCTTGTTCTTGAATCACTAGAACTTCACTAGAACTTCACTTCTTTACATCTCACCTATAGATGTTTCTAGTGAAGTTCTAGTGATTCAAGAACAAGGTTTCTAAATTGGTTCATATATATAGAACTTCCAAGAATTTGAGTAGTGTGGTTGTCAATAATGGGTAGAATTGGTGAATGTTACACGTGTATCACTTAAAGTGATCACTTAAACCAGCCTATGACGGTCGTCAGCCCAGTAAATGCCCAGGCTTCCATATTCTTCTTCATCTTTGATGAGATATAAAAAAATAATATGAAAATAACTCCTGTAATTGGAGATAATCCAGATTTTGTGAACAAGTATTTGGACACACTCAAAATGTTTTATTTGGTTCCATTCCAAATAAAGTGTAGCTGTAAATGTTTCACTCCAGTTCCCTTCTAAGTAACTTGCCACAAATTACATAAATAACTCGTATTTTGTGATAAATTATAACAAAATATGATGAAATTTTAGTAAAAGCATTTTTCGTGGTTTGACTCGAGGTATCTTAGTCAAAGAGTATAGGTTCCACCCCTTACATAATATGTCACAACCTTGAAACATAATACGCTTCATTGATCTAAAAATTGTATTGCATTGGAAGATTTATTATCGTAAGAATACAAATATATATTTTTTAATTATATACTTGTGTCGGGTTGTTGTCCCATGGTTAGTGTCGTGGACTCTTGAGTTTCTGAGTTCGAACCCACTCTACCACAATTTGAAACCTATTTTCAATAGACCTCTATTATGCATAGTTGTGAAGAACTATAATTGGAACTCATGATTTTATTTTTTGTATTCTGATGTATCATATATTGTACTGTTGTTCTTCCTTCCAATAAAATAAATTAATCAACCGCGTAGGCTCACAGAAATAGTATGAAATTAAAGTATTTTTGTAAATAATAAAAGCAAAATATTTCTTTTATAAAAACTCTATATTTTTGGGTACAAGAAAATGTGTTTTTATCTTTATTTGCGAGAATTACAGTACCAAAAAATATTTTAAAATCATATTTGCAGTTGTTGCTATTTTCAAAATAAGTTCGACTAATTTCTGCTCTAAGAGAACTTACATTTTACTACGATTAGATTCATAATGTTTCAATAAAAACGTGTGCTTCATACTATAATATAATTTGTTTTTCTAGTAATAATACAATATAAACTCTTATTCTCAATAAAGATGTTAAAAAAGTCTGTATGAAGGGTGAAACCAATTTTCAGATTTTTCATCAAATTGTTTATTTGTATTAACATATTCTTAATAGTAATTTACATTTTGATATCATATTATTTTACATATATGCGTATTGTACTAAAGGAAAATCAATGTTACAAGATCCTCAGGATAATTCCATTTAAATTGATAGTTCCACTAGAAGTTCTTATGCAGATTTCTACAAGTTTATTTCTTAATGAAAAAGGCAGACGAGATTATGTTGTTAGCGTATTTAATTACAATTGTTCATTTATCTTGTATACAATGTAGTACATTAAATTTACATACTGGTTGATCATATATGATCACTTGCTTACTTATGAGTACTTGTCAATTCAACTAGATAAAACATATGAATAATATTTTCAGTGACCAATATTGTTCTACAGATTCTTATATCTCAAAACCTATGGTATTTGAAATAAGCATGAGATAAAAACAAAAAAAAATTAAAATGAAGTGTTTATTTTTTGCATTTTTATTCACTTTTTACATATTTTATAAAACAATATTTTTTTACATAATGTTTCAATAAGGATTCACCTCTATAATATAGCATGCTGCTCGTATTTAAAGAGGGAGTTTGTTTTACAAACTTTATTTAAAACTGATCTTTTAATTAAATTTACAAGTTAGAATAAAATAAAAGTTTGATTTGATCCTGTGTTATATTAAAGATTTCATAACGGAGTAAGTCTGAGAAAAATAATTGCGTTTTTAAAATATTAAAAAAAGAATGTAAGAGTTATCTTCTTTCATTCATTCATTCAGCAGTAACTTTAATATAATGTCTTTCCATTTTAATTAAAGTTTTACTTGGTAAATACCTAGTATTCACAAAGTAAATATTACATTTATAAAAGTAATCTAGTTAGATAGATTATTCAAAAGACATAATTTTCTTTTCATTTATTTTCTTTGTACAACTTATTTCTTCTTATATCATCGCTCACTCCTTTCAATAACGTCATAAATCAAAAATCGTCAATTTTCACTAGTGCAAGTTTTCGGAATGCCCAGAAAATGTACTATATCCCAGCAAAAGCGGCATATTTTTAACTTAATATTTACCCGCTACAGGGCAGAAAGTGTTGTTTTTGCATTTTGAAGAAAAGGTATTGTTTAGTTATTTTTTTAAATACACTAAATATTTTTCAAATGGAGATAAAACCTTCTGGTTTTACCTAAAAAGATCTGTTGCACAGTAAAAAGGTCAATAAGTGGCTTGATACTTATTTTAAAAACATTTTATTATATTCTTAAACTTTAAAAACGATATTTATTTTAAATACATTGTATTATATTTTTAAACATTAAAAACGTTCTCCTGAAAAATCATATTTTTTTTATTTATGACGTTCTTGAAAGGAGTGAGCGACATGCATACAGAAAACCCCCTATATTGATGAAATAGGTACCGCATTATCAAAGGGAATTTTATAAGTGGTTAATTTTTTTAATTGTTTTTTTTTTTGCTTTTTAACCAGCGGATAAGACAATTTAAATACATTAAACCCCTACAACGTTCCCATTGATAAACGCGATACCTATAACTCGTTATAGGGGGATTGCTATATATATAAATATAAACACACACACACACACATATATATATATATATATATATATATATATATATATATATATATATATATATATATATATATATATATATATATATATATATTTATATATATTTATATATATATATATATATATATATATATATATATATATATATATATATATATATATATATATATATATAGTATATATATAGATTATATATAAACATATATAAATATATATATAGATATATATATATATATATATATATATATATATATATATATATATATATATATATATATATATATATATATATATATATATATATATATATATATATATATATATATATATATATATATATATATATATATATATATATATATATATATATATATATATATATATATATATATATATATATATATATATATATATATATATATATATATATATATATATATATATATATATATATATATATATATATATATATATATATATATATATATATATATATATATATATATATATATATATATATATATATATATATATATATATATATATATGTAAACATAAATGTAGATTGATTTTCCTTAATGGTATCGTATTTTGTCCGTACTGAAAACGTTCAGTTAAACAGCATTTTTAAGCGTATGTCTAGTGGGTGCTAAACCTTACTTTCTGAGCCATTCCCGCAGTATTTTACTAATATTACAACGCCTGAGGGTGTTTCTGATATAATGAATATATTCTAGCCATTAAGTAATGTGTCTTCTGCGCTATAAAGTCTATAAACTATCAAGTGATGTGATTGAACCAGTATTTTAAATAGACAATTATATTCGTCGAGACTACCTGTAGACTTGATCCAGCTACTTACCGCTCGTATCATAAAATCCAGATCATATTTACATAGAAATGCAGTTCTGCACTTGATTTACCTGTAAATATAAACATACTTGGGTTTGAAATATTTCAACCGATTGGTAATTATTTCTTTGATTGCAAAAATATTGTGATTATTAACCATATCAAAAAGGTGTCGAGCACTTACGTATTTATGTGTAAATATTTATTGGTGATTTGGCTATATTGAGTTATTATTCAATGTGTTGATCCAAATAAATAAATACGTACATAAATGATAGTTTTGTTCAAAACATAAAATCTTCTAAATGTATTCACCGATAAATATGGGATTGGAATTATAGGTATAAACAGAATCTTTTCGCCCCTGTTAACACTAAAAATAACCACACCACTATTTTTTTTTGGAATTCATACATCTATTATAAAATACTAATAATTAATAATAAACCCTTATCTGCACCCCAATGGTGCATAGGGCACTGCTTACGTAAACTGAGTGTTATTTTGATGGTTTACATACGTATGAAGGAAAGGTGATCAGCCCTCCGTTTCAGGTACCAGTCCAGGGTAATATTGAATAAATATTACAGTGAAAAAATTACTTATATTTTTTTGACTCTCCCTGGGAATCAAACCCGGGACCTAGAACGGTAACTGACAATGTAACCGGTCATGAAATTTATAAAAAATATATTTTTTTGTTGGTTTAAGAAAGCTTTTATTAAGCAGAGATTTATTTAGAGTATTAGTTAGAAGTATGCAAGATTCTTACCAGATTATTTTAGATACTGAGTGACGCCTGAAAATATGATTTGAATTTTTTATGCTGCTTATAATTTTACCTGTTACTTTTATTCACATTATTTTGGGTATGCCAAAATCCTTGTTCTCAAGGATTGATCTACAGTTAGGGAATCCTACATGTAGAAATCCAGAATTGTGAACAAGGATTGTACACACATGAAATGTTGGTAAAATGAATTATTTCATATTCATAGTTAAAATGTAACTTGGTTTTAAAATCACTAAACATTTTAAAGTGATTTTAAAACAATGTTATATTTCAAATATAAATTGGAAAATCACAATTTTATTGTTTCAAATGTAAATTATATTCTATGTTTCCTTATCAAAAGACCTTTAATTAAGATAAATATGTAAAAGTATTAAGTTTATTAGAAGATCTTGTGTTTATTTAAATTTAAAACAAAGATTCAGTACGTAGCATATGTTGGTAGAATAAATATAAGTTGTTTTATTGTGTCGAGAGCTTTTAAGCTCAGCAGAAAGGCTTCGATTGGAGGCTGCGGCTCGTGTGATGGGATACAAGCAATGTTCCCACATTAGGCCTTGTACAAAGTAAGACATCAACCTTGTCATTCGGATCCGTTGTGCTTTTAAGGATACACAGCATCAAGAAGAAAGCGACGGTAAATAACAAAAAAATATGCATACTTTTAATTTTCACATTATTTTTGAGTGTGTCTAAATACTTCTTTACAAATCTAGATTCAGCTCTTTTAAATTACAAATTGGAAAGAAAATGGAAGAGAAATACTATTTTAATTCAAATTTTACTTAGTAAATATCACTTTAAATTTTAAT
This sequence comes from Brachycentrus maculatus, assembly GCF_059751285.1. Lineage (NCBI taxonomy): Eukaryota > Metazoa > Arthropoda > Insecta > Trichoptera > Brachycentridae > Brachycentrus > Brachycentrus maculatus. Next base: position 596,096 of record NW_028280891.1, read on the forward strand.
ATTATGACACGTTTTTCAATACACTCATCATTATTTTAAAATACATGTCACAGATGATTTTGAAATAAAGTGGTATTTACCAAGTGAATTATGTATCATTTAATTTTTGGTGCTTTGCCAATACAATTTAAAAAAAATACTAAGTGAACTTAAATAAATTATGGAAAGATATTACCAAAAAATTACTTAATGAAATAGTTTTTACAATATGAGGGAAAAAAGAATAGTTGCACTGGCCAGGTCACACGGATTGCATACCTGTCCTCTAATTTGTATATTTATAAGCAATAATTTATGACATCGCTTTTTACATCCTCATCATAATGCATCAAAATAATTTTAAATAAAGCAAACGAGAGTTGAATCAATCAATTTCATTTAAATATTGTATGAAAAAAAAAACTTGCATAAGACCAATTTAAATTTTATTGACGTTAACAGTATAAAAAAAACTCAAGTGGTATTATACTAGAGTTTTATTTTATATTTAATTCATCACGCAATTTCTCAAAGTTGATGCCAAATCATGAAATAATATCAATTTCATTGACTGTACTCCCACTCAGTCAATAACTCCTTCTACTTGCTTCCAGACTACGCAAAATATCAGGCTATAAATAATGCTTTAATCAGTATTCAATTTTGCATACAACTCATGCAATCCTTAGCAAATGGACGGTAGTTGTATATATGTTTAAATAGTAATTTAGATGCACCTCGTTGCATCCCTTCACTGCAGAGTTATTGCAAATGAACTATGCATTTATCAAAGGACACGATAACTATGAAAGAAGATTTAACTCTCAGTTAACGAGGGTGAGTGGATATAAATATAGGTCCATACAATCGGTTCAATGAGATTAATATGCATATGGCATACGTTTATTAAACGCTTCTATTATTCCATTTGTATGTAATTTATAGTTTAATTGTAAAATCGATGGTAAGTTAATAGGTTTTTGTGGCATCCTGTAGTTCAATAAAATATATTTGCATTAATGGATTCGGCAGTCACTTTGTTGTAATATATATCCATTTTAAAGTAAAAATTTACTTGGAAAATACCACTATTTAAAAAAATCTATTTTGACTCGCATTTCGATGCATTCCGCATCTTTTTCAATCTTCACAGGACACAACTCTAAATTTTTAACTTAGTTTCACATACGGTATTTGAAAATAATGCGGAATACTTAGAAACGAGTGTCAATATAGATTTTTTTAAAAATGGCATGATCCATGTAAACCTTTAATTACAAATTAACAAAATATAAAAAGTTTTAGTCAAACAATAAAAATAAAATAGATGGATAATATGTCATTGGTCTATATCTTACCATCATAATTGACAAAAAATCCTACCCAATAAATATAAGAGTAGTCATCATCCCCCATGTCCTATCCATATTCAGTTAAAAACATCAAATTTTCTAGCGAATATCCACCTTTATTACCCCATGTATCAAAAACAAATAGAGAAAGGAAATTTTAACTGGATAAGGGTGAGTCAGGATCGACTAAATTTATGAGAATTTTTTAATATAAATTTTCCTGACTAGGTTTTTTTGTAATTTTTATTAGTTGCTCAAGAAAATTCTCCTCGCCTATTATATAGGTACAAGAATTTGCAGCACATTTAGTTTTTAAATCTTGAATATGATAGTAAATGTGTATAGTTAATAATTAATGAATAAGGTTGATCCCCAAAAACAAAACATTGGATTCAATATCTTATATCAATTAAGTTTGTCACATAGTTAATTTATTTATGTTATTCGTCTTATTTTTGTCAACTGCATACATTATGTTTGTAAATTTAATCTTTTTCACAAATATGACGTATCCACACTAAATGAGGGACATCTTATGATGACATCTCATCACATTTATAAAATCTTTACAATGTTAAATATTAACAAGATTTGAAAATACTAACTACCTTGTCATTTTATTTTTTGACATCTCATCAAAGATGAAGAAGAATATGGAAGTCTGGGCATTTACGGGGCTGACGACCGTCATAGGCTGGTTTAAGTGATCACTTTACACACGTGTAACATTCACCAATTTTGCCCATTATTGACAACCACACTACTCAAATTCTTGGAAGTTCTATATATAAAATAGACTAAATGCCCAGACTTCCATATTCTTCTTCATCTTTGATGAGATGTCAAAAAATAATATGAAAATAACTCCTGTAATTGGAGATAATCCAGATTATTTGGACACACTCAAAATGTTGTAACTACCTTGTCATTCATTCAACCAGGCAAGCTGAAGAAAACATTGTATTTGTTATCTTATGCGTCTCTTTCGTTTATTAATAATGCAAACATAAAACAAGTAAATATAGGATGGTATTTTTCAAAGTTTGCGTGTTCATTTGTTGAACCTTTTGTTTAAAGTTGTTTTATTTTAGCTCTCACTAAACTTGTTTTATTTCATTCCTCGTTTATCCTGATTGCTATATATTTACGACTTTTTGCCATGCAAAGAGAGATTTTTTCTTAGTTGAGGTTATTATTTTATAACCTATTCCAAAACTTATGAAATTAAGACCAATTTATACCCACAGTCTTTATTTTAAATTAAATTACTTATAATATATTGTTTTTTTTTTCAATACTTAGGAAAGCAACTTATACTTGGCAAAATACGACAAAAAACAATCTTCTATTTTTAATTACAGATTTTTAACATGTGATTTTGTTTTGTATATCAAAAGCATTGAACACTTGGTGGTATGGAAATATAACACTCTGCTTTACATTTATCGTTCACTACGTGTAATACCACATTTAAAGTATTATTTCACAAAGTGAATGTGGTTGGTGATAGAAGCAGAGGAAAACCGAGGAAAACTTGGCATGCTCAAGTATCTAAAATACTTGAATGTGTGTAAAGACAGATTGGTGTGGCGTTTTATTTTTTCTGCCTACCCCCGAGGGGAAGTGTGATGGTTAGTTTTTTTTTTTTGAATTATTTTCACACATGTTGGATGAGATATCAAGGCTATAAACATAGTAATGAATTAAAGATCCAAATATTTAAATTCTATACCCACATGTTAAAGCAGTCCGAAATCTTGGTAAGTGCCTGTAATAATACGACAAGTATGCTGTTAAATTACATACCAACGCCGATTTATAGCGTCTCCGCTTACCCCTGCGGAGAAACTCCATGATACATTTCGCATTATGTTACACAAAAAACTGATCCGTGATATGTAAGTTATGGGTACCAGGAGCACATAAAAACGCGAGAGGAATATTAACTCTTCATAATGCAATAGCCCGTTTAGCACCGCAGCCGCGAATCGCCACCGTTCGCCGCGGGCAGTTGGCAGCTTCGTCTAGGGAGCTACCTGAATGTATACTATTAGATGTTAAAGCCTCTTCGAGGGCGTATGCTCCTGGTATTTCGATATCATTATTTATGATGATTTTCTCCATAGATAAAATTTTACAGTTAAAAAACCGTATTTCTTTTAACATTTAAATTAGATGCAGCCACCCATTATTTTGATTATACTAAAAAAATTGAATTCGTCAACCATACGATAATAAATTGAGATTTATAATAATAAATATTACACTGGACTGGTATCTGAAGTGGAAGGCTGATCACCTTTCCTTCATGTGTAAACGATCGAGATAACACTGCGTTTATATGAAGCAGTGCCCTATGCACCATTGGGGTGCAGTAAGGGTTTTATTATTATTTTTTTTTTATCCATCTTGCATTTGCACTAAATATGAGCTTTATTTTGTTTCTAAGAATGTATAAATACAAAAAACAGTACATATTTGTTTTATAGGTACATTTAACCCTAGAATAGTCAACTTTCGTAAAAGTTACGACGGTAAAATGACAAATCATGAAAAAACAGCTTTATAGTATCTTCCTAGTGTAACTTGATTTTTTTTCTCATTAAAACATAATTTGTTTGACCCAAAAAATATTACTTTTACTTCTTAAATAATAAAGGTTAATGATTAACTATCTTATTTATTCCCGTTTTATTTCTATGACTTATTTTTTACGAATGTTAAGTAACAACGTCACTAGCAGAAAATATTAGTAATCTAGGATTTATAAACAGTCTAATTTAACATTTTGTAAAGATAAATTAACTTCAATTCAATTTACAGAAATTTCATTTTATACAGGTGATATTCGTTCCCCAGTCTGCAACATGTTAAAGAAGAATATGCATTCAAAAACGCATTTACAGGATTCCAGAAATGCAACAATGAAATTAATGCGATAAGTGCAGGAACTGAAAAGCATTCAGGAAATATAATATGATGCCTTTTCTCTGCAGAGATGGGTAGAGAGAGTAATTTACTACACATACAATATAATATAACATTAAATAGACAGGTTTTCTTGGCACATCTAGTTACCTACTCAGTATATCGACCGTCAACGTACTACTACTACTTTTCATATTGTCATACATGTCCTAAGATTGCATTAATATTTGACACTTTATTTATTGTTTCGGCATTTACTTTGTGGTAAGAGATGTTGAAATGATTAAGGAAACACTTGTTTTTATACCACTTGAGTTTATTAATGACTACTAATTTCGGAAGCTAAACATCATCGTCAGGTCAGAATAAAAACTATTATTCAGACCTGACGATGGAATAAACTCAAGTGGTATAAAAACAAGCGTTTCTCTAATCATTGTAATATTTGACACCACCATATTTTACGTTTTGATTGATCTGATCATGCCAAGTCTTTTTTGGCCGTCCTCGCTCTATTCTTCCGTTCACATTTGACATATTCTCATTATCCATTCATTCCACATGTCCATACCATATTATATAATATTTTTTAATCTTTTCAACTATCCCTAGTTAAGCCTTTCATTCCTTTCTCATATCTTGATTTTTGATTCATCATACAATACAATGATTTTCCCTATATTCATAACTAGTCGTTATAATAAAATAAACTCAACAAGGTTAAAAACAAGTGTTTTACATTTATAATTTCAGAGTAAATAATAAAAATATTGAAGTTCGTTTGAAAATGCCATAATTAGGCAAAACAATTCACTCACTCCTTTCAACAACGTCATATATCGAAAAACTTGATTTTTCAGAAAATCGTTTTTAAAGTTTAAAAATAAAATGAAATGTATTTTAAATATATATCAAGCCACTCATTGAACTTTTTACTGTACAACAGATCATTTTAGGTAAAATCTGAATGTTTTTTCTTCATTTAAAAATTATTTAAATATATTTAAAAAAAATAATAAACAATACCTTTTTTTTCATCAAAATGCAAAAAACTAAACTTTCTGCCCTGTAGTGGGTAAATATTAAGTTTAAAATATGCCGCTTTCGCTGGGATATAGCACATTTTCTGGGAATTCCGAAAACATGCACAACTGAAAATTTACGATTTTTTTTATATATGATATTGTTGAAAGGAGTGAGCGAATTGTCACAATATTGATTTTTATGTGTCTTTCAAATAAAATACACTTTAGTAGACTCAAAAAATATGTGTTTGATAAAAATAAAATAAATACAAATATTAAAATGGCGTTCTACAAATTTAACGCCAAATCAATAAATAGCATTGTAGATTCAGACTCGTTGAAAATTGCATTAATAGATGGTTCATCCTCTAGGGGGATGAACCATCCCCTATAATTATTTAAAATTTTGATGAACTATGAGTACTTGAAAACTTGGAGTATTAGATTTTCTTATTACAAGTAACGTGTGTACTATATTAAGGATATCCCGGTAATGACCCGTCTCATTTGGCACGCTGTGGTTTGGCATTACGCTAACCGGCGGGTGGCAGTTAGTCGCGGTTAGTTGACGGTGTGAACTAAAGGTGAAATGTAACTGGTGTGAAACTCGACACCTTATCATTACTCGAGAGTGAGAAGGTAATTTTGATGATTTCCTAATGCAACCTGTGTTTATCTTGCTAAAGTAACATCGGATGATGAATCTTAAAAGAGACTAAAAAACGCCATAGTGTCTGCAGTTGATAATTACATTAAGGTGCTGATTTATTTATCTGGTGCAAAAAAAATAAATACATAAGATTATACTGTTTTCTTCTTCCTAGCTCCATCCCAACTAATCGTCTTTGTAGAATATTATTATTATTATTTTGAATTAGTTGATTCTTGAATATTTTTAGCAGATACTTTGTGGCACATTTTATAAACTTTATAAAATTAAACAACTTTGTTTTAACCCCTTTTTTACTAATCATTAGTACACTTTAACCAACCGGTTTCGACAAGAACCTTGTCATCATCAGGGTTTATCAAATTGTAAAACATTAAAATACTCATAGTTAATTATATTCCCTTACCAAAAACTTCCTCACACTCCGTACACCATATGAAAATATGATTTATATCATATTTTCATATGGATTTAGAATTTAATAAACCCTGACAATGACAAGGTTTTTGTCAAAACCAGTTGGTTAAAGTGTACTAATAATTTTAAAAAAAGTGGTTAAAACAAAGTTGTTCAATTTTATATGTTAGTTAAGTTAGACTTGAAACATACCTTGAGAAATATAAAAATGAATAATTCTGAAGTAGGTAAAATTTTTCATAAGTTGGTTAATTAATGTTTTTCAAACGAGCTGTTCCCGACAATGTAATTTATAATGCTTACAACACAAGTATTTTACAGTACCTACTTGTATTGTAATCAAAATATTTAAAAAAAGTTGAAAAAACAATGCATTAGAAACATTGAAAATTTTATGATACAGCAACTATTTAGTTGTCTGAAATGACACTCAATTAGTGGTTTAATACAAGTGTTTAATTTTTAATAATAAAATATATATATATATAAATATATAAATTTCATTGTTTAGTCACGGCCGTCTTCAAACTGGATTCACTTCATCAAAATCCTTAATTCATAACCCTTGTAATATACTTGACAGGATTACAATTCCCATGCTTTGGCTAATCGTATTTTAATGCGCAGCGCATCCTGAGCGTCTGCGCAGAGCGTGTGTTCGTGTCCTGCCATTTTGCGCACTTTTTGCGCACTCATCATAACGGACGTCTTTTGAGCAAACCGCCACACCATCAGTCGAGGAGGTGCCGAGGCTTTCCACCTGCACAGAACCGCATCAAAGCTGAGCTTTTTTAGGTGTGAAAGTTACTCAAAAATTCTAAGTAGTAATTAGCGAGCTTCGCGTCGTGTATGACTGTATAGATCTCAAAAGAAAATAGCGTGGCCCAGAGAAAATAAATATATTAAAAATAATAATATTAAAACCCTTATCCGCACCCCAATGGTGCATAGGGTACTGCGTCATACAAACGCAGTCTTATCTTGACCATTTACACATAAAGGAAAGGTGATCAGCCCCCCGCTTCAGGTACCAGTCCAGGGTGATGTTGAATAAATATTACAGTGAAAAAATCACTTTTATTTATTTTATCCCCCTTGGGAATTGAACCCGAGACCTCTAGAATGGTAACCGAGCGTGCTGACCAATACACTACGAAGGCTGATAAAATATTGTGATTATAGTAAAAATATTAAAATTCTATCCAGTTGATTCAATCAACATTTTTCATATCCAATTCCGTCACTGCATTTCATAAACTGTAGTTGCAAGCATCAACTGCATTATGTAACTTTATTAGCTGCAAGAAATGTTTCATTTCTCTCCTCTCTCTACTACCATTGGTAAAGGAAACAATTAGTATAATACCTAAAATTACACATATTCTTTCAACTTTCAAATTTCTGAAAATACTTCTTTTACGATTTCGCATTTTACCCATCGAATTCAATTTTAAGCACTACATACAATTTTGAATTTTTCAAATTGTAAAATAAAAATTCGTTTTTTTGAAGAGCAGAACGAGGATGGCCGAAAAAGACTTGGCACCATCAGATCAATCAGAACTTAAAATCTAGTGGCGTCAAAAGTCTGTGTAATTAGAGTGTTTGTATGACTAGATGTATGGATGTGAAGGAAGCAAGGAGTGTATGTCAGGACCGAAGAGTTTGGAGTTCCATCCTCTCTGCTTACCTCTGCGGGGAAACGGCGTAATGGTAGTGGTAGAAGTAGTAGAAAAATCACGTTTAGGTTAGTTAATTGATGTACTAATTTATCAACTAGGTACTAATAAACTATTGGATTAATTAGTTCCATATAGTAAAAACATTTGAACTTTTTTGAAGACCCCACATAAAAAAGTCAAATAATTTTATATTTATGGAACCATGAAATAAGATATGAAAAATACATTTTTATAAAACGCCTTGTAATGGGGGTATATGCCTTAATTCTGACTCGGGTACGTAAATATAGTACGTTTTAATTGTTGGCAGTTAAGGTCTTCTCTCGGCATTCTTGGTCGCCTTAATTCCGAGATTATTATTAAGCCGTCCTTAAACCGTCGGCTCTTACGTCGCTTTTGCAGTAAAAGTTGCAGGAATCGTCGTAAACACCGCGGTTTATTCACGAAACTAATTATTTGTCATGGCAGAATACAAGAGGGGTTTCTAACCCGCCCATTGCAGTGTGGGGTATAGTCGAACCACAAATTTTGTGAAAAGTTATTTTTTAAACATAAACTGACGTCTAAGTGATTCTGTAATCGGCAAATAATGTCGGCGAAGAAAAAAATACAAAAAAAATATTAATCAAAAAAGGACTATTATATCATTTATTAAATACACTCAATAAACACTGAGTGTAAGCTTGGAATTAAAAAAAAACTACAGAGCTGAACTGATATTTTTTTATCCAAATTTCAATCAGTAAATACTACTGTTTCTTATAATATATTGTGACACGTATTTTAATACATTCCGCGTCATTTTTTACGGTGTTTGAAAATGACGCAAAATGCACCGTACACTTGTTAAAATAGATTTGAAGAAAAATCGTATTTACCAAGTAAAATACATTACTGCAAACTGACTGTCCAATCAATTAATGAAATCAAAACTAATCACCCTACTTTCATATATTCAACAAACAAGCACCGTTGCATTAAGAAAAAAAAACATTGTTTGCTTGAAAATGTTAGGGGTAAATTATACCCCATCGGTCGCACTCGTAACTGAAATATTAAGAACGAGTTTCAGTTTTAAAATAAGACTTTAACATCAAAAGAATGTACTTTCCAGAGCATAAATTTATATTTTAATTTCGAGCAAGCACACCGTAGCGATAAAATAATGGAATAATGCTTTTATTATCCGTCGAAACTGAATTCTGGGAGATTATTTCAAAAGGAACAGCTTCCAGATTATATCTGCTCCGATAATGGCGACTGAATGTTACGCGAAACGTTGAAATGGAAGCTCAATGTCCCCAAAAATTTACTATCATCACCAACCGCTATTTTTATGAAGGTTCTTTTTACAGTCAAAAATAAATCCTTTAAAAACATTTAATTGGTTTAATCAAATGAATTTTGGTTAATGAATTTTATTTTAAAAACTATCGGGAAAAATAAATCTTTGTATTATAAAATAGTAGATAAAGGTAGTTTAACATGTTAATAAAGAACTTTAGAAAATAAGTTTAACCAAAGAATAATGAAAAAATCCAAACCCTTTATAAATATGAACGAAATATATTATTTGAATAAAAAAATTAAATTGTTTACAATTAAAAAATACTCACATTTTTTACAATAAATTAAATAATTAAAACAACACTTTTTTTGGTGAAAAACAATTTTAATTTTAAAAAAATATTTATGTTTTTGTGGTCGAGTTTTTTCTTGTTATTAATAGACTTTACGTATTTATTTTTATATTACACATACATTCCAAAACAAACAAAAAAATGTGAAAAGGCAAAGCCAGTGTTTTATTAAATACAATAATACAATTCAAAATATCGTGTGAAGCTGTACATTGTACAAAGGTGTATAATATGTGAAAGGAAAGTGATTAATTGATAAATGTTGACAAATCTATAATCGTGGTTTTTGAAAGAGATCAATGTAGTAGATCTGTAGAAATTTTGAAATCGGTAGAGGATTTATTCTATGTCGGAACTATGTTTTCTAGAGATGCGAAAATTGGTTCTAAAAGTATACAAATTTTTGTAAATTACTGTATACAGTGTTTGAATGCATTAAAATACGTGTCACAATTGATTTTAAGAAATAGTGGAATCTGTCAGTATAATAAAAAAAAATGGATATTAATTCCCACAAAGAGACTGCCTATTCATTAATGAAATTTCCGAGTTTTCTCGATTTGGTTTGAAACAGTCGGTTACACGTCCAACAAGTTACAGCACTAACTATTCCTATACATTGTCAGGTGCTCATAAAGAAATAATCGTATTTCTGCATTCATTTATTGGCGTCGTAAGTCGGTGTTGTAATTATCAGTGGATTGCACAAAATTACAGAAGAGACAGCTCGCACGATCAAAAATTAAACCATAATTTATACTATATTTAATTTTTGGTGGAACTGCATTTTAGATATTAAAATATCAACTTTATAGTTTTTTTCACACACATTTTATTTAACCAGTGACCATCTGGAGCATCATGGACATCATCTGGAGATCTGTCTGGACCAGACTGATGATGTCGGTAACGACGAAACCAGATCATTTGTCAAATAAAATATATGTAAATATACGTTATCGGGTACAGCTAATAGAATATAAATAACGTAATATTTTAGAGAAAACTGGTTTTGTAATTTTCTCATATATATTTAACAACAGATCAAAAATATGTTATACGACCGGGCGAGAATGCTATAAGGAAAATACTACAAACTATAGAAATTACTTGACATATATATATATATATATATATATATATATATATATATATATATATATATATATATATATATATATATATATATATATATATATATATATATATCAATCAAAAAGTGATATATATATATTTATCAATCAAAAAGTGATACGTATAAACTTATTTTAGTGATTGTCTTTAACATTGTTCGCTAAAAATTAACTTAGTATAACAATATTTCAGTGTGTCCAAATCTACGTCCACAATCTGGGTATGTCCACTTAGGAGTTGTTTACATTGACATTTCAACATAGCTGAAGAAGAATAAGGAAGTCTGGGAATTTACAGGGATTAAGACCTCTCATAGGCTGGTTAAAGTGATCATGCACGTAATACATTCACCATTCAACACATGATTCAATCAAAATAATTTCAAATATATTTAGAATAAGAGATCCTGAACTGAAGTAATGGCAAATAGTTTGTACGGTTGAGCAACGACTTAAATATTCCATTTATAATAAAAACGCATGCAAGTTGATCAAATATTATACGACAAGAAAAAAATATCTACATTGATGTCTGTAATATTTTGTACGAAGGGTTGTTGATCCGTGAATCTAAAGACAATAATTCCTTCTTCGATTGCGATGCATTGTGCCATACTAAATCTAATTCGCGTACGCAAGAATTAAGTTTTCCGTCGTCTACCCAAATGTTCGTCAAAAGCTTTATTTTTTGCTTTTTATATTTTATAATCCAAATGATAAATATAATGGTAAAAAGTTTTTTTTTATGGTTAATGTATGATTGTCCTAAGCTCATAAAGTTTAAAGAATTGTTGTACTTATTATAAAAGTTACATATCAAAACCAGTAAGTTGTGATATTGAAAATTTGTTACGTGTTTGTGTAAAACGATTTTGGCATTACTTTGAGTGAAATATGATGATTCAAATATAAAAAAAAAACCTTGATAAAAACCAATTTTGTATTTATTAATATAAGCACGAGTTTCTTGAACTACAAATTTTCTTAAAACTAGTCGTGTTGACATTAATAAACTCAAGTGTGGTCTTTCACAAGTGGTTAATTTTTATATTTAAATTACAGTCATAGTTCAATACACAAATCGCGTTTTTGGCAGCAAAAAAATGATAAATGATAAAATGATATAATAAAAATCTAACTGTTTGGTTTAATTTATATTTTATTGTATATTTTATTATTTATTGTAAAAAGATTAGGTTTTTGTATCATTAAAACCATGTATATTTTGATTGAAATTGCATTTAAAAAAATTCCAGACACATTTACAGGGGTTTAGATTTTAAACTTATTCTTTGCCACGCTTATTTTTCTTATGACGTTAAATATCCTTATTCACGATTTTTTGTTGTTGTTGTGTTTAAACATAAATTTTTATAACGAATTTCACAATTGAAAATCAATAAAATTAAGAAAGGTGTGTTGAGATGGTTTGGACAGAACCAATGAACGAGGAAAGAGCAGAGGAAGACCGAGAAAAATATGGCACGATCAGGTTTGCCAAATAATTGAAAGTGGTCAGGTTAGGAGTCGTAATAATCGGCAGGTATGTATGAGGAGATGCATGAACGTGGAATGTTTGCAAAGACAGAGTGGTGTGGAGTTCTATTCTCTCTGCCTACCCCTGCTGGGCAGCGGCATGATGGTTACTTAGTTAGTCAGTTAGTTAAATTCACATTATTTTTGATAATTCCAAATAATTGTGTACAAATCTGGATTTGTCCACTTAGGGATTAATTTATTTTTTTATTTCATTGTGATATTCGGATATAGAACGGAGTTGCCTTCATTGTGACATTGTAGTCGAGTTTAGCAGTGGGCCGAGGCTCCCAACGTATTAAACAATAGCAGTGAATTACGTCGGGCAATTTGGTTCAGTTGTTCACTTGATTCCCCTACAGGGATCATCAGATCTGTTTATCGGTTGGGGGACTGATTGGAGGGGGGAGGGAGTGACGTCACTGCCGTTCCGTGATCCCATTGTCAAAGGTCGTTTGATATCACCGGTACAAGGTGATTAAAAATAGGCCCGAAATGTATAATATGATTTTCATCAATAATGTCAATAATCGGTGTCGGGTTGTGGTCCCGGGCTTAGTGGCACTGGCTCACAGAAATAGTATGAAATTTTCATTTAAAAAATATAACTTTTAAAACTATTTATATTTCAAGAGAACAAGTATTTGCTAAAGAAACACAAGAAATTCCAAGCATTTATAGGGCTTTTGACTTGTCATAGGCTGGCTTTGGCATTAACATTGAGGAATCATATGACGATACAAACAAAAATTTTTAAAAACTTGGATATAAAACCCCATTTGATGTTACAATTGTACGACTGTTTTCAAAAACAATTGATTTATCATCAACAAGTGAACACAATTTTGAAGTTTGTTTTTTCACCTGTTGCTGAAATCATACAAGTGTATAGTTTTCGAAATAAGTGTATTTTTTTATTATTTAACATTATTAATAAAAAATGTTTAAAAAACGACTACATGATAAATTTATTAATTAAATTCACAATAAATATTTTTAGGTATAAAAATATTTGTACTCGTGTTATCTGTAATATTATGATTCCTCGAAAATTGGATAAATAAAGCTTTAAAGTGTTTTCATGAAATGATCTTTATACCTTTCTATTTTATTGAAGTCAAATTCCAAAATTCTCAAAATCGAAAACAAGCAGTCTGATACGATGCTAGTAAAAATGGATTGATATCCTTATGATTCGTTTAAGGATCGATTTTTACTTTTCAACTTATTAAAACAAGTGTCGGGTTGTGGTCCCGTGGTTAGTGTCGCGGACACTTAAATCTGAGTTTCTCGGTTCGAACCCACTCTACCACATTTTGATACCTATTTCTAATAATGAGCCGCTTAGACTCACAGAAATAGTATGAAATTGAAATATTTACGTTAATAATAAAAACACAAATATTTCTCTTTTATAAAAAAAAATAAATCGATTACTTTTTGACATCTCATCAAAGATTACACACGTGTAACATTTACCGATTCTATCCATTATTGTGTAAATTGATCGCTTAAACCAGCCTATGACAGTCGTCAGCCCCGTCAATAAACAGACTTCCATATTCTTCTTCATCTTTGATGAGATGTCAAAAAGAATATAAATATAATTATATTCTGCAGAGCAAATAATACAATTAATTATTTAACGATAATTTCATAATTTGCCTGTCAATTCAAAATTTAACACTAGCAGTCATATACGGTGCTAGTAAAAAAAATAATATATATATATAATAATACATATATGTATCGATGTTAACTTATTAAAAACAATATCGATTATTTTTTATTTACAATGATTAAAGAAAACACTTGTTTTTACCACTTGAGTTTTATTATAGACTACATGTTTCAGAAGTTAAACTTCCAACATTAAGGTCTGTATAATAACTAAAATAAATAAGGAGAGGGGAAAGTTAGGGGGAGGGGGTTAGTCAAGGGGCGGAGTTTTGAAAACAAAGGAAAAATGGAAAGCAAAGGTGAAGAATTTTGAAACAATATATTATTTAATAAATTATTATTAGAATTTAGTTTTTTTTGGATTTCTAAATTTTCAAGATAATTTTTAATTTGGCCTTCTTTAATTTTAATTTTTAATTTTTTGGTTTTCTTTCATCATTGTAATATGTCTTACCACAAGGTTAATGCTGAAACAATTAATAAAATATTTTTTAGTTGGTTAGAATATAACACAAACTAGAATAAGAACTCGTATTTTTTTTTTTTAAATTATACTGCAATATAATCATAATAAGCATTCAATTAGATATTCGCACTGCTGATATTCTGAATTGCAAATAATTTAATTAATTATCAAACGGTAACTCCATAATTCGCTAGTCAATTATTTTGAGTTATTTAGTTTCGCCTATAAGGGGTCCACTTATCCAGCGCTGTATCCGCCATTCTCAATAATATTATTATTACTATAGGAAGGATGTTACAGGAAAGGATACAAGATAAAGTGCTGTGAAATCTCGTCCTGGTTTACAATTGTTTATACTTGATACTAATTTAGTCAGGTAAGCGGTGCCTTATAAAGGTATAAAAGATGGGCATTTGTATGAAGGCATGAACTGAAAGGAGGCTTTATGTTGGGAGAAGTCATTTTGCAGGACCTTACAATGTTTATTGTGGTGTTTGAGTACATTCAAATCAAGTTAATATCGTGAGAAAAAACATGTTACGTTGTTTCGTAATAATTATCAAGTAATTCATTAAACCCTTACCGCGTTCAATATATCGCAAAATATCACTAAATGATGAAAAACGAGCAACTTTTAAAACCCTTAAATTTGATTAAAAATAAGAAATAGTACAGAATTATTTTTTTTAGAAACTAGTATAATATTGCCCTGGTCCGGTGCCTGAAGCGGAGGGCTGATCACTCTTCCTTCATACGTTAAAAATATTTAATCTGTTAAATAAATCCACTGATTGCATTAAAATTTATTCAAAATTATTTCGTTGATTGCCTTAAAATTTTGAGATAACCTGTGCAAGATAAAAACAAGCTTATTTTAATAACAACTGTTTTGGTAGCAATTTTGAATGTCAGATAAACTTGGGCAAAAAAAGACTTTTTTCAAAATTTGGTTTTTAATGCCTAGAGAATATATTATTATTTATAAGAAATAAGTTATAAATAAATATCTTCCCGCAAAAACACACACTTTTCAAAAGTATTTAGATTCAATAGATGATTATGTATATATTTATACTAACTTAATATATGTAATAAATAGTAAACATATAGTTGAAGTTCCCTGGTACCAAAAGCTCTAGGTGTCTACTGTCCACGATGTCCTCTCGGCCACTTGTCGATAGAGCTTTCAATCCCCTGAGGTTTTACCGTCTCCGAACCAATCCAATAATGGGAGCGTTGTTTTCTCGATAAGGAAGAGATGACTTCAACAGCACGTAACCCTTTCAGGTCAAGAAACAATTCATTTTTTCCAAATTCATTAAAAAATTGTTATACTAAATAATTTAAAAAATACGCATTTGAAAGAAGTGAATGAATGAGGAGATGCATAACTATAGAGCAGTCGAAGAATGTTTGCAAAGCTAATATTTTGGTTATAGCTAAATAAACGTAACTTTGTTTTAAAATCACTATAAATATTTTATTATAACTTAATTATTATGTCCACCGGTTTTGAAGCTAACCAGTTCTTTATCATAATTAATCAGTATTAATCAGTCTTGATAAAGAGGGTAACCGGTAAGCATTAAAATTTAGTATTTATTGATTTGGCGTTTAATTTGTAGAACTCCATTTTAATTTATGTATTCATTTTAAATCAAACACAGATTTTTTGAGTCTATAGGTTGTATTTTACTAACAAAAACACATAAAAAAATTATATTGTGACAATTGTTTCGCCTTGTTAGGTCATTATCAAACGAATGCCTTGTTAGGACAAGTTTGATTTAAAATTAATACATAAATTATAATTAAGTTATAATAACATATTTACAGTGATTTTGAAATAATGTTACATTTTACAACATTTTGAGTGTTTCCACATACTTGTTCACAAATCTAGATTTTCTCCAATTATAGAAGTATTTTTCATATATATTTTTGAAATAATTAGATAAAAAAAAAGTTCAAGTGATTAAAGAACAATGTTTCAAAATGGGTTCATATATTCAGAACTTCCAAGAATTTGAGTAGTGTGGTTGTCAAAAATGGATAGAATTGGTGAATGTTACACGTATGTAAAGTGATCACTTAAACCTGCTTTTGACGGTCGTCAGCCCCGTAAATGCTCAGACTTCCACATTCTTCTTCATCTTTGATGAGATGTCAAAAAATAATATGTTACATTTAAATTATAATAAAAATAATAATAATAAAGCCCCTATCCGCACCCCAATGGTGCATAGGGCACTGTGTCATATTAACGCAGTGTTATCTTGATCGTTTACAAATGAAGGAAAGGTGATCAGCCCTCCGCTTCAGGTACCAGTCCATGGTAATATTGAATAAATATTACAGTGAAAAAATCACTCATATTTATTTTACCCCCCTTGGGAATCGAACCCGGGACCTCCAGAACGGTAGCCGAGCGTGCTGACCATTACACTACGGAGGCTGACAAAAAATTATTGCCATTTAAATTATAAAATTCAATATTCCTGGGAAAGAAGGTGTTATGCTTATTACAGTCGGCTTCGTCACTTGGCCGAGGGAAAACAAGGATAACTAATAATACAATGGATAATGGATGAATGGGAATGCTTACACTTGTTAGTGAGGCTGCTTTCCTTGCATAAGTTAGCCGGTAGCCAATAGTCCAACTGCTCGATTGTTGGAATTGTGTACTTAGTGCTCGCTACTTCAACTAACTGGAGTTATGTGTGAATTCTACCAACCATTAATTGGACACTACCAACCATTAACTTTGGACATATAAACATGAACAATTCCATAAAAGAATAATTCCATTAATTGATTCGGCAGTTACTTTGTATAACATTAAATATCTTTTTTTTTAACATCCCATCAAAGATGACCAATTTTAGAAACCTTGTTCTTGAATCACTAGAACTTCACTAGAGACATCTATCGGTGAGATGTCTCTAGTGAAGTTCTAGTGATTCAAGAACAAGGTTTCTAAAATTGGTTCAAATATATAGAACTTCCAAGAATTTGAGTAGTGTGGTTGTCAATAATGGGTAGAATTGTTGAATGTTACACGTGTGTAAAGTGATCACTTAAACCAGCTTATGACGGTCGTCAGCCTCGTAAATGCCCAGACTTCCATATTCTTCTTCATCTTTGATGAGATGTTAAAAAATAATATGAAAATAACTCCTGTAATTGGAGATAATCCAGATTTTGTGAACAAGTATTTGGACACACTCAAAATGTTTGAAATATCTATTAATTTTTCACAACATTTTGAGTGTGTCCAAATACTTGTTCACAAAATCTGGATTATCTCTAATTTCAGGAGCTATTTTCATATTATTTTTTGACATTTCATCAAAGATGAAGAAGAATATGGAAGTCCGAATTGAAGATGAAGAAGAATATGGAATACGGAATTTAAATGAAATTTTATGGCGTTTCTCATGTGTGTGATAATAATCCAGAATTCGGACTTCACATACTTATAAAAGAGTTTCTGTTCAAATGATTTTCGAATGCTGCAAAATACATCGAAACACATACCACAATAGAATTTAAGAAATAGTGGCATTTACCAAGCTAAACTTTAATTAATAATAAATCATTGTATAATATTTTGAATATAATATATTTTCGAGCAAGGCAATAGCAAAGTTAAGGCGTTTTGCAGGTTTTGAAATCAATCATCGGCTGGTGTTAGTGATCTCATTATACACTAACATTTACAACAGTGCCAATAATTGAATGAATAATTTTTGAAATATCTTTGTATGATTATTTATGTGTTCAATTTCGCTTAGGTAGAGAAACCATTCCTAAACATTGGTATCACTTAATATAAACACATTTATATGATAACAGTGTCAGTTGAAAAAATGAAAAAATATCATTGTGATAAAAAAATATACATTCTCAGTAACATAGTTGAGAATTAAATCTTTTAATAATGAATGGATGATTTTTTACATGAAAACCAAACGTACTACACCAGAAAATTCGATTAAAAAAAAAGATCAATTTCACTGCTTTTTACAGGAAAATTTGATAAAGTTAGAATTATTGTTTGAAAAATATGAGAATATGCATTAATGTAGAAAACGCAAAGATAGTTCGCAAATACACATTGGTGTGGCATTCTATTCTCTCTGCCTACCCTTGGCGACCATGTTAGATTTGAAATTGAATTTTGTAAAAAGTAATTAAAACCACCTTCAAACATTTTTTACTAACAAAATACTTTACCCTGGGTCGATATTTAAATCTTAAAACTGACTACCGTATGTGCATCAATTAAAACATGAAAATTTGACATTTAAATATGACGATGACTATAAATTACTTAAATTAATAAATAAAAAAACGTTCTGAAACCGCAGTTTGTAAATATGATAAACAATATTTGAGACATAAATAAGAAATTTTTAAACATGTGTATTGAATTTTTTGCTGATAATTATTGTAATAAAATATAAAAAAGCAAGAGAAAGGCGAATAGTTTTTTTTGCAAGACTTGTTATGGACCCATGATGACTTACGGGTTTAAAGGTTATTGAAGTTACGTTGATTTTAGACGATTTGAAAATGATTATTTGTTTTTTTAATATATGCAACTAATACTACAAAAAAAATAACTGACCTGCCTCACAACCAATCTCTGGCCTTTTGGCATACTTGAGATAATTCACGTGCATAAAATATACGCAAATAATTTTGCGTACAATAAATAATTTTTATAACGACTAGAAGTTAATTAACTATTGTTATCGCATATATTTGTGGGTAATATCTACTCCAGGCTTTATACAAAATCCAATTATGCACGAATCAAGTACCAGGAGAACTGACAGTCGAGGAGGTAACAAGTAAACTACCACGCCCAGGATTGCTGGACTAAGTCCGTCTTCATTCTTTCGCTAAACAATCGTTTTTGACAAAACAGAATGTATTAAAATTTCTAGATATATTGATACACCTCATGACACATTACATATGAGTTCGTAACAGCCATTTATCTATGATGGAATGAGATAAGCTTTCATTTGGCAGAAACCCTTTTATTTGTATGAAAGATGATTTAAAAAAATTGTGTAGCTAATAATTTGATTAGGTATTTTTTTTTACAATGTTTTGAATGTGTCTGAATACTTCATATTCGGACACACTCAAAATGTTACTAACGACATGTTAATCTTATCGTTTTTCTATGGAAATATGGGATGTATTTATTATTAAATATTTATTTGTTGTCACACCACTCTGTCTTTGCAAACATTCTTCGCCTCTTCCACGTTCATGCATCTCCTCATTCAAACCTGCCGATTATTTCGACTTATTTCATTTACTAATACATACATTCAATTAACAGGTTATTTTTTGGCAGAATCCCATCAAGCCACCTTATACGTCTTGTAGGTGGAGTTCTTTATGAAAATGTTTCTATTTTTTTTTTAATCTTTTTTAATATAATAAGCACACATTTAATTTTTTTTTTTTAAAATAACTTTTTTACATATTTTATAGCATCAACTCATCTTGATCATTTACCAAATACTTTATTTTGCCTTCGGTCCACATTTAAGGTTGACCTCTTACATTCTTCACCAACAAATTAAAAATGCTTGTAACTATGTATTGATGTGTTATCTACTTCCATATTAATTGTTGACTATCAACCCTTCGTTTTGAGTAAAGCTACTTTTACGAATATTTGATACAATCGAACGATTGACGAACGCTGTAGGACTCGACTCGTATACTCTAGGGGTCTTACAACGTTCGCTAGACAGCGAAAGACACTCGTACAGCCCATAAGAATAAAGCCGTAGATATTTTAATTCCGAACCCCGCTATCTTCGCTATCCATTCACATGCCGCCTTTAAATTAGATAGATGTTAACTTGCAAATTGGTAATTGTACATTTATATTTTGCCCATCTAAGAGTATCTCCGTACTGCAGGGATCTTGTATTCTGTTTAGGTTAATTAAGTGAGGGTAGATATCATCGAATACATTCTATCAGCTCATACTCTCCTGGTAACTCTATTGCGAAATTATCATGAAATGCAACCAAATATCTTGTTAACTAACTAGCATACTAACTAACCATCACGGTCCTTCCCGCAGGGGTAGGCAGAGATAATAGAATGCCACACCACTATGTATTTACAAACATTTTCACCTCTTCCACATTCATGCATCTCCTTATACATACCCGCCGATTTCAAGTATTTGAAAGTCATTCTCTGTTCCTTTTTGCAACCACATTCGCTTCTTAAATTTGTTACACCATTCTTTCCTAACTTATTCGTTCCACATGTCCACATGTCCACCCTCTCAACACACCTTTCTTAAATTTATCTCAGTCTTTCATTCTTATTTCACTATTCGAACATCTCCATCATCCATCATTTTGCCACACATTCGCTTTAGATATAATTTTGTCTGCAATTTTGTTTTTATCATGTTTTTTTTTATATTTTACCTGGTATGTATGGTATTTTTTTTTCTCTGCCCACCCCTATGGTGGCATTACAGTTAGTAACTTAGTTAGATTTTCGAAAGTTATTTTATTTTCGAACAACGACAACGAAAAACTCAGTTTAATTATTTATACTAAAACAAATCATGTTAAACCGAGTAAGAAGGGAAGCACAAATCTAAAAGTGCTGAATCATCCACATTTAATAATTCACCCCTAACAAGGCGCATCTAATAAACGTTACATCAACCCTAAAAATGCGATTCCGTTCTTTTCAATACGACACCTTTGTAAAAGCATTCTGTACCTAACTTTTATATGATGCTTATTATTACATACATATCTTGGTACGTGAAATTCTGCCCTCATAATATGAACATCCCCTAAGGCGGACCAGTGTCTACGAAGCCTTATTAATATTCGGAACAACGATTGTACAATTTCCTGTACATTTGAGTCCATTAGTGCTTTCGTTATGGGAAAAGCATTTCCTAAAAGAGCTTTATTCGTTTAAGTTGTTCAGAACAAACCGAAATATTTTATAAGCTTTATAAAATTAAACAAACTTTGTTTTAACCACTTTTTTATTTACACTTTAACCAACCTTTTTTTTTTTTGGCAAGGGAATGTAATTAACTATAAGTATTTTAATGTTCTAGAATTTAATAAACCCTGATTATGACAAGGTTCTTGTCGAAACCGGTTGGTTAAAGTGATACTAAAAATAAAAAAGTCGTTTAATTTTATAAACTTTAATTTTATAAATGTGCCACAAGGAATCTGTGAAAAACATTCATGAAATATTTTATGATTGCCAAAAAAAAACAATCTACTAATAATTATTATAAACATAGAAAACGTATATTCGCACAATTTTTTTTCTTCATTTATTGATGCGGTAGTCACTTAGCAGTAATATTTACTTATTTAAATTCAAAGATTGCTTGGTAAATACCACTATTTCTAAAAATCTATTGTGAAATGTATAAATAAAAATTCAACTTTATTCTCAATTATTAACGATGCTGAATGCATCAAAATACGTGTCAAAATAGATTATAAGATACTTTAAATAAAATATCGAAAAAGAGAAGTAAAACAAAATTTACGAGGTGAATGTCGTAGAAATGTGAACAAAGCAAGATCAAGGAAAACTTGGTGTGATCAAGTATGTCAATTACTAGCAGGTCAGAAGTCGAAACAATCGGCGGGTATGTTTGAAGAGATATATGAATGTGGAAGAGGAAAAATTGTTTCCAAATATGGAATGGTGTTGTTTTCTAATCTCTTCATTTTCTTATTCAATTCTTGTTTTCTCTCTGTTAATTAAAAAAAAATATATTTTTATAAAAAAACGTAAAGGACATAACTTTGAAAATGTCCTTACAAGGCAGAACAATTGTCACAAAAAAATGTTTTTATGTTTAAAAAAATGTAAAAAAACAGTTAAGTAGACTCAATTTAGTATTTCATTTATATATTTCAAATAAAAATACGAAGTTCTACAAATTTAACGCCAAATCAGTAAATAAAAACCAAACATACTAAACGGACCTAGACGAATCTTTTTATCATCGTTATAATTACTTTTCGTCATAAATATGGCCTAAATAATAAAACCAAAAAATTTTGTATCAACGTTAATATCACGATAAAACTGTTACACGATATTTGATATACGATACAATGAAATCAATTTTGAGAATATGAAAATTAGATAAAGTACAGCTTTATCGGGTCGGAATTTCACACCCTTCGGGGGTTACCATAAATGCTGAAATAGCATTCGTTATCCAATTGTGCGTCTCTAAGACAAGGGAAAATCATAGATCTAAGGGTTGTAGCTTAGGGGAGAAAATTATAAATGTCACTGCGTGCATTTTAATACACCCCTATAACAGGTGTTTGCAAAAAGTGATAAATAATATTTTAACCACATGATTAAATATTAAAAAAAAAAACGTTTATCATTTAAATGTATTAAGTGTATGTTAAGAGTACATAAAGGACCTGATTTAGGAGGATGCAAGGGAGCTAGCAGCCGACAAAAAAGCCTGAAGACAGTTTGTGGACTTCATGTGCACAGGATGGTAAAATAAGACACAAAAGTCCTGGTACTAACCCTAATGTGTGAAAATAAAGCATGGAGTTGGCGAAAGAAGGATGAAAATAGACTGAATGTAGTATAAATGAGATCAACCAGACAAATATACGTCAAAACGATGGATGATAGAGGTTCAAATGGTGTAATACGTAAATAACGCAAAACTGACGCTAATTTTTTTGAAAATTGCAAAAGTTGGTGTGGGCACGTGGAACGAATGAATGAGAAAATATCGGTAAAACAAACATGAAAGGCAAATGTTACTGGACATATAAATAGACGAAGATTCAGGAAAACTTTTAAGTATTTCAAATACTTGGAAGTAGACAGGGTAGGAAAGAATCAGAAGATTCTGCGTGTATGTATGAGGAGATGCATGAATATGGAAAAGGTAAGATTGTTTTCAAAGACAGAGTGGTGTGGCGTTCTATATTCTTTGACTACCACTACGGAGGACGCACTATGATGGTTGATAAGTCATTTATTTGGTTTAGAATTCACTTCGGCTCTCATTATTCAAGTTTTATATGTAATACATGTAGTACATATTTATAAATTATTTGACATTTTATATTTTATGACTAAAATCAGAAAGCATCAAATGAAACAGAACAGTGTTCCTTTCACAGGCTGTAAATTAAACCATGGTATTCTCTTTCCTTCGATTAATCATTCTGCCAGGACCTCTCATGTGTCCGTGTTACGCGTCAAGGATATCTACATAAATATGGCTTGACTCTCATTATCATAACATACATAGTAGGTACACACGATATCAATTTCAATAATTATGAAAATATGTATTTAATTAAGAATTTTTACAACAATCACACCAAAGGACAAACCACTAAGATTTTTTAAATACTCTATTTAGCGGAATGATCTTTTTTAACACTCTCCTTATCATTCATCGTTCACTTTGTGTAATATCACTATAAAAAACACTACTTAGTGACAACCGGTTTTAAAATAATCATATCTTCATCAGGTCAAATGTTTTTGATAAATTATTAGAAATGGCTTTAGTAAATGAATTTATATACAAAAGTCTTCGGTATTACCACACCACAAAGTTAACAATACTTTCAATATTCAAAATAGATCACTGTCTAAATAAATCTTTTATGACACGTGTTTCGATGCATATGGATAAATTAAACACCTTTAAAAATAACATAAGAGTCTCAAACTTCAACGTTTGTACATTAGAAACCGATTAAAATATAACAAGTAATAAATTAATATCAAATCATATTACAATGACTAAAGTCTTCAATATTACCCTGGACTGGTACCTTAAGCAGATGACTGGCAACCTTTCCTTCACGCGTTAACGATCAAGATAACACTGCGTTTATATGATGTAGTGCCCTTTGCGGATAAGGTGAGAATAGGGGTTTGAAAACCTTCATCCTTTATTTTATCGATGTTTCATTGTAAAAAAAATAAGGAACAGA
This sequence comes from Brachycentrus maculatus, assembly GCF_059751285.1. NCBI lineage: Eukaryota > Metazoa > Arthropoda > Insecta > Trichoptera > Brachycentridae > Brachycentrus > Brachycentrus maculatus. Next base: position 620,638 of record NW_028280891.1, read on the forward strand.
TCCTACCTTTTCTCCATCCATAGTATAATTCAGTCATGTAATATATGATTTCATATACATTTTTCTTTCATTGTAATTTTATAAATAAATATTGTCAAATGTGCCCTCGGCGCGGGAAAACTCAATGAGAGGCCATTATCGTAATTTTAATTACATTGTAAAAGCAAAACACTTGTTTTTTTTACCATTTGAGTTATATTTATTTTATTATAACGAGTGGTTTCGGAAGCTATGCTTCCATATTCAGGTCTTAATATAAACTGAAGATGGAACCATAGCTTCTGAAACTAGTCGTTTTAATAAAATTAATATAATTCAAATGGTAAAAAGCTAGTGTTTTTCTTTTACAATTTCATCATGTCTTACCACGAAGTGAATACCAAAACAATAAATAAAATATGTATTTATATTTATGATAAAATAAATTTGTGAACATCCCTCAGTCACAACTCAAAAATGTAGGCTATTTGGTGTTTGATTTTGATGTTAAATGCAATGTAACACGCGTCATAATATATTTTATCAAATAGTTGTATTTACCAAGTAAAAGTCAAATAATAAAATAACATTAGGAGTTGCATTAACTATGATAATTCCAGCCTGGAGTCGTAGGGAAGGAGGTGTAATGTCCATAATAACAAGTCGGCATTTGTATGTGTGTATTGTGCAGATATGCCTGTGTGCGTACGTTATAAATACAAGCTAGGAACAATCCAGTCAGGCAATGATAACCCTAAAGTACGTGTACGGAAAAGTGAATGCAGAACATTTTATTTGTATGCGTGGAGCCAAGAAGAAGAAAAGAAGCCAAGAGCCACTAAGAGAAGCGATAATTTCTCTAAGGCAACTAAAAAATGATAATAACTTGATATTGAAATATTTTTTAAACTTGGTAAATACCGCTTTTGTATACTTGATATTACCGCATAAGAAAACTTTCATTTTTAAATGCATAGACATTACCACAAAGTCACTGCCGCATAAATTAATGAAATTAAAGTAATTTTGTTCGTTGTCATTATTTTATTATTAACTTAATTTTAACGTCCACCAATTTTGAAGCAAACAGTCCCTTCCCTTAAAACCAGTTGGAATAGAACCAACTGATTAAGCAAAGTAGATTAAATTAAGTAAGGTGTGTTAATATAGTTTTGGGTATATGAATCGAATGAGCGAAAAAAGAAGAGTAAAAAAGAGGTATTTGGAATAGAAGCAAAGAAAAACTAAGGACTACTTGGTAATAAAACTCAAGTCGTATAAAACAAGTGTTTTCTTTGATCATTGTAACATGTCTTACCTCAAAGTTAATGCCGAAACAATAAATAAAATAAAATATTTATGGTGATTTTAAAACAAAGTTACATTTTAATTATAAGATAATCAATAATACGATCCGATGTGTATCTAATAAAAAAAATTAATCCAATATTTGTTTAGTTATGATATTTTCCTATGCGCTGAAATCTGTTGCGACCTTATACCGGTTTTGTAGCAGCGCACCTGTAACTACCGACAGGGTATCAGTTAATGCCACCAACAAATGCATAAAAAATGCATTAAAAAATGTGCAGCTCATACTGATTACCCTCACACGCAACTGACGCCTGTGCAGGTACTGAGGCGCTGCAATCAGGGTGTCAGTCTAACCTTTCACCTAAAACCTATCCTGATATGAATGAAAAATATTTGAGGTGTCATTTCATTGAAAAGATAAGTTACGAAAAACAAAGGTATGTTAATATAAAAAGGAGTGAAAACAAACTCCTACAATTAGAGGTAATCCAGATTTGTGAAAAAGTATATGGACACACTCAAAATGTTGTTAATAAATTATCTGGTCAAATAATAAGCTAAAATAATAAAAATTAAATGTTTTTTTCTGGCGTTTGTCATGTATGTGATTATAATCCAGGATTCGGACCTCACATACTAATCAAAGAGTTTCTGCTCAATAAAAAGCTTCTTTTCAAATCACTAATAGATGTCTCTAGTGAAGTTCTAGTGATTCAAGAACAACGTGTCAAAATTGGATCATATATATAGAACTTCCAAGAATTTAAGTACATAGTGTGGTTGTCAATAATGGGTAGAATTGGTGAATGTTATACGTGCGTAAAGTGATTACTTTAACTAGCCTATTATGGCCGTAAGCCTCGTAAATGCACAGACTTCCATATTATTTTTCATCTTTGATGAGATGTCAAAAAAAAACAAAAAAATTATATTTATATTTCATTGAATTAATAACTTTTTATGAAAGAACTACAATATTGATAAAATGAGTTATCGATACCTAAGATGTTTCTAAGTATAATAACTTCAACAGAGTGCATTATGCCATTGTTCACTATTTATTCCAGAATGGCATTATTGGATGGGGAGAAACATACAACAATGCACTAAACTCTGTCAATATCGTTCAGAGAACCATTATGAAAGTAATTATAAAGAATATATTTTCAAAATTTCCCCAAAGTTCTCAAAATATTTATTTTATTAAAAAACTGCTTATTTTAAAAATAATAAATAATCAATTCAAAAAAGAAAACTAGACCCTAAAGACGACAAAATGATTTTGGAATAACAAAATGCAACAATTCCAACAAAATTACAAGTATAATTAATATTTGAAGCACTCATTTTGTGATTTTCCATTTTATAATGAAAATGTAACTTTGTTATAAAATCACTATAAAATATTTATTTTAAACAAAGATACATTTTAATTATAAAATTACAAATATTTGAGAATCAAATATTTCATGCATTTAAAAATGATTATTATAAAAATGTCTATAACGTTTGAGAAATAAAATAAAAAAACGAAACAAAAAAACTTTTATTTATATTTTTAATTAATGTTTTACTTAGTAAATACCACCATTTCTTAAAATCTACTGTGACACGTGTTTCGATCATTCTCAAACACCGTGTTTCAAACACCGTTTTCACATACGGTGTTTGAAAATGATGCGGAATGCATCGAAACACGTGTCACAGTAGATTTTAAGAAATAGTGGTATTTACTAAGTAAAACATTAATAAAAAATGGATAGATTTTACCACAAAGTGACTGCCGAATCAATTAATGAAATTATTTTTATTCTTAATTACGTACAACCAATAAACATTAACATCCCTCTCCAAGCACAGGAGCTTAGTCTCGTATTTTGCAGTGTGTAAAATTATGATTGTCAGTTAGGCGACCATCATATTCTGCATAACTACCCACCACACTTCACAATTCAGAAGGTTGTACGTACCTATAAAGCCTTCTTTTTGCTTTGAGATTGTCCGATGCAAATTTACAGGAACAGGACGCTGGATACTAAGATACCCATCGCTATGATATGGACAGTGATAAAGGGTTTTGCGATCATTTTAATTTGTTCTTATATGGATACAATTATTTCACAATATTTTTTTGAAGGCAAAAAAGAAGGTACAATTGAACTCCTTACACCCTTTTTACTTGTTTTTTTTTTCGTCGAAATTTGTGTACTGTATGTATGTATGTTCATATATAATGAATTCTATAAAATTCTACCTAGTTCAAACGATTAATGTATGTATGTGGTATTATAAATAATAGAGTAAACATATCATTATAGAAATAGGTTGGTACTACAATTATATAGACTGTTTCATTTTCCGTATTACTAATGTATATATTTGTTACATGCTGAAATTACAATACATATTTTAAAAAAATATTAACATGAATTTATGCTTAATAACTTTCATAACCTGCATCAAGGTTTGTTTATATACTATTCCTTATTTAAGAGGTATATATTTCATTAATTGCGATGGCTTGTTCAAGGAGATAAAAAAATTCGTTACATCACGATATTCGTTTTATGATGGTTTATTACTTTGCAATCACTCAGAATAATGTGCGTCAAAAGGATGTATGATAGATGTTTGGATGATGAAATAAGGAAAGAATGTAAGGCTGAGATTAGAATTATCGACAGAATTAGGGTTGAGATGATTTGGACATGTGGAAAAAATGAATGCAGAAACAATGGTAAAACAAATATATGAGGCGAATGTATTTAGAAGCAGGAACAAAGGAATACCTAAAAAATAATGGCATGATAAAGTTATTTTAATATTTGAAAAGTGGTCAGGTCAGGAGTCGGAATAAAGCATGAAAGTGTAAGAGGCGATGAATGTTTGCAAATACATAGTGGTGTGGCATTCTATTCTCTCTGCGTATTCCTGCATAGAATCGGTGTGATGGTTAGTTAGAGAGTCAAATCGAATAAGTAACGAACAGCAAAGAGACAAATAGGAGGCAAAACACTGTTTGATAGATGTTAGAATGGTGAAATAAGGCAGGAATGCAAGGCAGAGATAAGAATTATCGAACCAAATTAAGAATAGTGTGTTGAGATGGTTCAGACATGTGCAACGAATGAGTGATGAAGGAATTATAAAGCAAATTTAAAAGGTGAATGTAGCTGAAAATAGAAGCAGAACAAAGTCGAGGAATCTTGGCATGATCAAGAATTTAAAATACTTGAAAGTGGTCAGGTCAAGAGTCGGAATACTAGGTGTATATGTATGAGGATATGATTATTTACTAATAATATCCTGTTTGTAAGTGTGTAAAGTGTCCTGCAATAAAAACACTTGCCATCGGCACTGTTCAAATGCGTCCTGCAAAAAGTGCTCCAGCGTGATGGACATATTGCATTTTGCAAATGTACGATGTTCCTCGGCTCTAGACAAATATAACGTTTAACACTCGGACCCCATCTGTTAAGACTGGAAGCGCTTAATTGCTCCTCGGACGTTGCGATAGAGCAGAAATACGGAGGCGTTTGTCTTTTGCTGGTGAATAATTTCCAATGTCGTGGACGGACAGATGCACGCAACCTTTTTGGTGACAAGAAAAACCAAGATAATGTTTTCGTTTTTGACTTATTTATTTATTTTAAGGAAATAACACGCAAAGCGTCTGTTTTAGATGCTTGGCTGCAGGTAGGATAGTAAGGATAGGGAAGGTAAATGTGAAAAATACATCACAAACACCCAGACCAATTGAAAATATATATTTTTTAAAATATATTTTGCAATTGGCGGGAATCGAACCCACGACGCCAGTTTTGCAGACAAATGTCTACCCGCCTACGCTTTGGCGTCTGTCATCTCTCAACATACATGCAGAAGAATAAAGATCTCTGAGTATAAACAGGGCTTACAACCTATCAAAGGTTGGTTGAGTGATCACTTTACACACGTGCAACATTTACAATTCTACCCATGATTGACAACCACACTACTCAAATTTTGGACGTCGTACACATATTTATATTTATTTATCTCATGACGTTCCTTGATTAAATTTTTCAACAGCCATCTATGATTGGATAATGAAAGCTTTAATTTAGCAGAGGCTTTTTATTTTACGTGTATTTGCATACAACCCAAATTATTTTCTATGCTAGAAAATGCCTGAAAACCAAATACTTGTTTACAAATCTAGGCTTTTATTAGTTTAAGTTATTTAAGGCCATTTATTTAAGGGTATTTAAATACCCACATTTCTAAATGGGTATTTACAGGGTATTCTATGTATATCACAATTTTAAAACAGGAAGAAATTTATAAAATTCGGTATATAACAATTTCAAGAAGTCACAATAGACCTGACATGGTCGCGGTGACGTAAAGGATGCAAGATCCCTTGACCCCCAAGGAAAAAAAATATATAACAATTTTCGTCAAAACTTTCACTTGCTGATTTCAAAATTATTTTCAATGTTCTTCATAATCGATTTAAAATTGGGTTAAGTTTAATCGAATAATTCTATAACTTGATGGGGTACGTCGTCGAAAGCTTGCCAACCACTTCCTTATTGAGCACCTTTATCAATGTCCCAGAATCTCGTATTATTTATCACGCTCCTGTAACACAACTTCAGAATAAGATGGTCTCGGGGACTGCACCTTAAACAAAACAAGTCAATAAATGGACAAATAATAATGAAATATTGCTCCCGACTGGACTGAATAAATTTGCCCGTACAAATGTCCGGTGTTTCCAACATCCATGACTACAAAGCCTTATTTATTCATTCCTTGATTCTACTAGTTATATTCTGATAAATTCATTTTTTAATCAATATACTGGTGCATAAGGTACTATATCAGATCGACAGAGTGTTCACTTGATATTATAAAGGCAAGGTCCTGCGCTTTATATTCTTGGATATAAGTAAGTAATGTATTTAAAGGGATAAGTTTAACAAAAGTATACAAACTTAGAGTGGAAAACATTACCGATATTAAGTAAAAGGAATGAAGAAAAAATATTATGTACTAAGGGAGAAGAAAGGTGAATAGTTATAATGACTTTGAAAATACATGATTTTTTATTTATTAAATCATGCCTTGATATGTATATTTCTTTCTCCATGTAATACTTATCCGCATCCAATGGTACATAGGGGGCTGCATCATATAACGCAGAGCTATTTTGGTGTTTAATTTTAGTTTTTAGTTTAATGCAGTGGTTAATTTTTAACATATTAAAATATGTATCATTACATTAATTAGTATTCGAGTATATCCTATAAATTTTAAATGACACCTTTTTTCGAACATGAGTTTCCTGAACCATCAATGGTTGAGTTAAGTTAGTTTTTTGTATGTTATTATTTAGTAGATATACATAGCAGGAGACGCCCGAAATCAACCTTTCAATTCGACATTTTAGTCGGTTATTTTTTATATAGTAAAATGACAACTTTTTTTCCACATTTTTTTTATTTGATTATTATTTTTTTTATTTTACCAACAACATCAGACTGGTGATGTTGGTTATATCGAAACCCGGTCACTGGAATAAAATGAATTTGAAAAAAAAACTACAAAGTTTTTATTTTTTGATATAAAATGCAGTTCCACCAAGAAATGTCAGTACAAAACTTAAGGTTTTTTTTAACATCATTTTGAGTTTTTCTTAACTTTTGTTTGCAAATCTGGTTTTGTTCTCTTATTTTATTGAAATGTTTATATAAATAACTCTTAAGTGAACAAATCCAGATTTGACATACTCAAAATTTTTGAGGATTTTATTACCATCCAATTTTCAAAATTCAATTACAGAACGCGTACGACTAAGAGGTTGGTCGTATCTTCGCGCTAATTTAAAAATACACACATACACATATATATATATATATATATTAATAATATACTACATATATTGGAATTTGACTCTTTTTAGAAAAGACGTAGATAAATATTTTTTATATTTATGTTTTTAAATCCTTACCTTTTAATAACTCTTTTCTTTTCAACACCATAAATGTGTGTATTTATGGTGTTGAAATTAAAATGCTGTTTTAATAAAAAAAAATACTACGTCAAATGTTACCTGAGTTTAAGGAAAATTAAATTGCTATTTAACGTAGTAGTGCAATTTTCTTTCCCTCACAAATAGTTGGTCAATTTAGGTAAGCGTGTTCCAATTTTACCGGCTGGAATAAAAATTGATTTATCACATGCGGAATGTCCTCGAAGTGTAATACAGCAGCATGCCTGATAAAGCCGAAAGAGATGCCGATTTAGATTCGAATAAAAGTGACCGCCCTCCTGTTTTACTTTTCGCCGAGACGCAAATAATTTGCATTTTTATTGTATTTAAATTGGATATCTTCAAGTGAACATTAATAAAATATTTTTTGTTCAATTGATTGAATGTAGAAAACGAATGCAAATAATTGGTAATTGATCGTGAAATTATAAAATCGATAATTATTATTTTTCGACTATTCTGATTTTATTAGTGACAGGTGTTTCGCATTGCATAGACAATACTAATCTATTAAAATTTTAAACTTACTATCACGTTGCGTTTAACAGGGGTAAGGCAGAAAGAATAGAACGCCACACTTCACTAAATTTTTCCTAAAAATATCTTATTAAATACCCAATAAATCATATTAATATGTATTGGCATCTCATCAAAGATGAAGAAGAATATGAAAGTCTGGGCATTTACGGGGCTGACGACCGTCATAGGCTGGTTTGATTTATCACTATACACACGTGTAACATTCATCAATCCTACCCATTATTGACAACCACGCTACTCAAAGTCTTGGAGTTCTATATATATTAATCAATTTTGAAACATTGTTCTTGAATCACTAGAACTTCACTAGAGACAACTATTGATGAGATGAAAAGAAGTTTTTTATTGAGCAGAAACTCTTTTATTTACAGAAACACTTTTTTTTAGAATCCTGGAATTATAAATAATATGAAAATAACTCATGTAATTGGAGATAATCCAGATTTTGCGAACAAGTATTTGGACATGCTTAAAATGTTTTATATTTTGATATAGTTATTATTAATTATTAATTATAATTGAAAAAAGAAGAAAAAAAGAAAAAATATATAATTTTATACATATAAATATTTTATATCTTATACTTAAGATAAAGTTTTTTTTCTTATTTATTCGGCATTAACTTTGTGGAATGACATAAAGATTATTTAAAAAAAATTGAACACTTGTATAATACATGCAATAAGTGATACTTTTTAAGTTTTTAATTTTCAAATTATAAAAATACCACTTTAAGTTATAAATAAATGAATCCAAGGTAATAAAAAAAAGTTTTGTCTGAGTTGAAGTGGTTAAACCTGTGTTAAGGCGTTTGATTGATGAGTCAATCTTAAATGCACTTCATTCACCACCAAGAGTACCTTAGTACTTGTGTTATTGGTTGCATCACGCGAATTTAGTTGCACATTTGAATACTCGCTTATCCTGTATGCACTCTCGTGAGCTGTGCACACACGTCAACTGCACTCATAATGCTGGATGCACATCGGTAGTGTAATGGCAAAGGGGTATAACTGTCAAATTTTTCATTTTCTATGTTTGTTCCACAAAATGTCGAAAATAGTGTATTCCATAATCTGGCAAAATGATATAGCTGTAGTTGCAATTCTTTTTGAGATATGTACATATAAAAATACATAAAACAAATGAGTAGTTTGTATTTGTTCTCCTGTAAAATTTATGTCATTACCGACATAAGGCATTGAGTTACAATTTTTACTTAAGTATGTGTAAATTAACAATTAAATTTTAGCTTTGTGGTATAGTCACATAAAAAATTCAATCGCTCGTCAAGGGAATTTAAAATATTAATTTTAATCGTGCTTTTACCCCCTAAAATATTTTCACAACTTAAAATAAGTTCACTCATGACACATATAATCGCTTTCGTGACATTATCACATAGATAAAATGTTTGATATTATTGGCATTTATAAAACTCAGCATCACGCCGCTTCTCGCAGGGGTAGGCAAAGAGAAAAGAATGCCACAGCACTCTGTTTTTGCAAAAGTTTCTCACCTCTTCCACATTTGTTCACATTGCTAAATACTATATTAAATTTTATTTATAAATTCAGCAAAAACATTATGGTAAAATCTATATATTTTTAATTAAAGTTTTACTTATATTAAAAATTGATTTACTACTATTTCATAAATAATTTCTTATTTTGAAATTGTTCACTTCAAATCATCAAAAAGGTGTTATTTCCCATTTCATATGTTGATGAGAACATTTTTCGTTCGCAAAACTAGTTGTGTTGTTATTAATAAACTCAAAAAATGATTTTGTATCAGTGATTTACTTTTATTAAATTTAAGATTTCTACCAATATTTCTTGGTATAACTACATTTTATAAAATAAAACAAACACTATATATTTTTTTTCCATCACTTCTATTTTATTTAACCAGTGGTCGGGTTTTATCGTTACTGACATCATTAGACTAGTGAGAGGCTAGACGAAATTCTATGTTATAAACACAGAAGGCAGGGGTTGAAAACCATGTAATGTATAATATTTCTGAAAAAAAAATTCAGTTCAAGGGATATATAATAATAGAATGTATTATAATAATAATTTCAAATATTTTGAGGTAAGGGTTTTATGCTTAAGTTCCTTACTTTATTACACCCTTTAAATTCCATCACATTTTATTTTTAAGTTTAAATAATTGAGAATTACAGAAAGCTCGATGAATTAAGTACGCTGGACAATTACCCTCGTCATCCGGAGTGCAATGAATGTGTTCTGATTACATTCCGCCCACTTCCTTCCGAGAGGACTCGTGCCTCCTGAGGTCCTGGGAGGAGGGCAAGAACTCACTTAATTAGAGCCTTACGAAGGCTATTGTGCCAGGACACAAGGGAGCTAAGAAAATTGACTTGGACCAAATTTGAATTGTCTCCCTTGCACATTTGCAAATACAATGCAGAGCGCTTAAATTCAATTAATTTAAATTGTTTTTTTAAAGTAAAAACTACTTTTTTGTCCACCTCCGTAGTGTAATAGTCAGCACACTCAGCTACCGTTCTGGAGGTCCCGGGTTCGATTCCCAGGGGAGTCAAATAAATATAAGTGATTTTTTCACTCATATATTTATTTAATATTATCCTGGACTGGTACCTGAATCGGAGGGCTGATCACCTTTCCTTTGTGTGCTAACGATCGAGATAACACTGTGTTTATATAATGCAGCGCCCTATGCACCATTGGGGTGCCGATAAAGGTTTAAAAATCTACTTATTTATAGTGATATAGAAATATAAGCATTCACCAAGTTCAATTTAAATAAAAAAAAGGAGAGATATAGATACCACATAGTGAAAATAGAAAAAAATCACTACGAAATTAAAAATTAAAAGGGGCACAATATTATTTTGTGTCCAATCTTTGTTCATAAATCTGAGTTTTGTCCACTAGATGTTTGAGTATTTACAGGACTTACGAACTGTCATAGGCCAGTTAAGAAAGATAAATGATTGATTGCCACACTACTCAATTTTTTGTTTACTCCTACATACATGTGTTAAATAAGAGGAAGATCTTATTTAGCACAGACTTTTTCATTTAGATGTATCCAAGATCCTCACCGGATTATTTTACATACTGGGAGACATCTGTAAACATATTTAAATTTTGTAGCTTATGATTTGATTAGATTACTTTATTCAAAATATTTTTATCCATAGCATGTTTACCCTATAAATACAAAGCAAAATTGTTCGTTCAAAATTGTATTTTTGTATAAATGTCAGACCAAAAAAAATAATTTTTAATGACATGATGATAGAATGATTATTCCGAAACCGGTAGGTAAAAATTAGTGTTTAATAAACTGGTATTACACAACGCGAACGATGAATGATAAGGAAAGTTATATTACCATACCACAAAGTTAACAATGCTTTTAATAAACAAAATATAATTTTATAAAACTAAACTACTTTGTTTTAACCACTTTTTTATTGGTACACTTTGTCCAACCGGTTTCGACGAGAACCTTGTCATCATCAGGGTTTATGTACTAAATTCTAAAACATTATTATAAAATAAAATTATTCTCATTTAATTATGTAAAGATATCCAAATGTAAAAATAACTCCTAATTGGAGAAACTCATATTTATGAACAAGAATTTGGGCACACCAAAAACGTTGTGAATTTTCTTTCATTTTAAAAATATTTTTTTTCAAATTTGTATATACGTATTAAATTTACATTTTTTTCAATTTTTGGGCATTTGGAGTTTTCATTTACCTACCCGACTCTGCTCAGTCGCTGTCGCTTTGAGAATTTGATTTGTATTCTCCGTCCTTATTTGTGTAAACTTCAGCTTCGTAGATAAACAAATAATATTCATACATAACTGTCATTGTCCTTAGCTTATTAATGTAAAAATAAATCTGATTCCCAAGATGGCTGCGTTCGTCTTATCTACCGCAAACTTTGCTGAGAACCGGGAGAACTGGGATCGTAAATATTTATTTATTGCTAGAATAATACAAATATGCAATTCATATCTCAGAGCCAATACTAAATTTACGTTTGTCTCTACCCACCTACGTCAGATAAAATGAAAAATCTGAGGATTCATCCATGAGTTTCTGAAATACTGATTTATAAATTGGTTTAAGTTTTACGGCATTTAATTTATGGGGTTTCTTTATCCCACGTATTTTATTTTTGAAAGTCGTTTAATTGTATTTGTTTGTATGGATTTTAACGAATTTATAGTTAAAAGATATAGTTAAATGAAGTAAAATATTAAGAACATAGTAAATATTTATACGCAGCAAATAAAAGATTACGAAATTATGAAGAAACAAATTAAGACTGTACAAAACAAGATGGCAAATATGGTAAGTATTATCAGTAAAAGTCAAAAATGTAGTACATTTTACGTCTCTGAATATTGAGGAAAGAGTTTGGATAAAAACTGATGTATTAAGAAAAGAAAACTTGCATCATGATGTAGTTCTTTGTATTTTCTTTCTTTTTTATTCATCCAGATTGTGTCACAGCATGGCAGCCGGGTACAGCCATTAAATACAAAGGGCTTTTGCTTAATTTTTCAAATGTTTTTACTATTTTCGACAGCTAAAGATTATTACACAATTATTTTTTTCCAAACCGACTTTTTTTTATTATTTTGAGCCCCTTTTTGTAATCGAATTTGAAAGCTTATATAAATAAACAGTATGCAATGGTTCTCAAACATTTTTTAATCAAGCACCCCTTACCAAAATATTTTACCGATGCAGAAAATAAAATTGCCAGAATGTCCTCTTATAGAGAAAGGCGAAGAACTCAAATATATTACCCACTTCCCAGTCCTCCATTCTATGTCCTAGGACCTCTAGTATCCTTGGAATATCTCTCCAACACCAGAGGGACAATATCGCTCCCTTTGAGAACCCTTGGTCTAGCGCATAGATATAGGTTATGTTGTTATTTGGTTTCTAAATCGAGTGATTAAAATAATCATCTTATCACGCAACCTGTTATCGTCATCAGGTAAGAAGCAGAGGAAATGGTTTAATTGAAAAGCGTCTCGTAGTTTACGGGATATGAATGTGGGAATGAGTTTACATGACGCTTCTCATCTCAGCTACAAGTATTGATGGCTATTACTTGCTGCAGAAATAATACACACTGCAAACATTACACAGATAATCGCGAGATAAGGATCCATACGTCTTAGGTACATACGATATTGAAACATTAAAGAAAAAATAAGTTTCAATATTTTGAGCAGGTAAAAATACAAAATCTGGGTTTTCTCCACTAAAAAGTTTTGTAAAAATATTATGACTTGAAAAATGTATGAGTCTGGGTATTAACAGGGCTTATGACCTTTCATAGGCTGGTAAAGTGATCATTTTACACACGTGCAACATTGACCACTTTTCCCATGATTGAAAGCCCTTACTTACCACACAAATTTTCGTAACTCCCAGATTTATTAATCAACCTTGTGGCACGATGGACTGTAAAAGCTTTTATATAGCACAGACTCTTTTATTTGTATGTAAACATCGGTATATTTTTACATATTGATAAACCCTGAATATATGATTGATTTTTTTTCATATAGCTTATTTCATCAACTTTAAAAAAATGTACAGAACACAGAGGTAATTCAAAATAAAACGGTTGATTTAATTAAAAAAACCCTTCTTTACATTTCTTTCATTTTTTTTAAATCATCGATTTTAAAATGTATACTTTATTATATAACGGTACTTAAAAGGAAAGCTCATATTCCAAAAGGTATTTTTAATACCCAATGCATAAATCGCTCACTCCTTTCAAGAACGTCATAAATCAAAAATCGTAAATTTTCAGTTGTGTATGTTTTCCGAATGCCCAGAAAATGTACTATATCCCAACAAAAGAGGTATATTTTAAACTTAATATTTACTCGGTACAGGGCAGAAAATGTTGTTTTTGCATTTTAAAGAAAAGGTATCGTTTAATTATTTTTTTTAATGTATTAAATATTTTTCAAATGGAGAAAAAACCTTCAGGTTTTACCTAAAAAGATGTGTTGCACAGTGAAAAGTTCAATAAGTGGCTTGATATTTATTTTTAATACATTGTGTTATATTTTTAAACTTTGAAAACGTTCTCCTGAAGAATCAAGTTTTTTGATTTATGACGTTCTTGAAAGGAGTGAGCGAAATGTAAAACTGGCATCCCGTGATATCTCAGATTATTAATGTGTCGCCATTTACAAAGTGACATAAACTGTTACAATAATTATTAAAGATGCCATCGTTAGATAGACTAAAGTATTTCTAATTAATTTATATATTGATTGAATTATAATTGCCCATAAAATAAATTGAATGTGAGTGATACTATGCATTCAGTAAACTAAGGCAATTCAGATCACTTCGCAAATCATCTAATATCATAAAAATAATTAATTTTATCATCAGATTCTAGAAATTAAATTGTATCTATATCTTAAGCTATATGAAAATAACATAAAGGATGAATTTGTAAGTTTTTAATTTTTAAATATTTCTAAGTTGTAATATTAATTAGGAATGACTTATATTATTCCTCAAAGAGCTATTTGGACATATGGTTAAATTAAAATGAAATAAAAATATCGTAAAACAACAAATGTTTTTTTTAACTGAAAAAAAAAACAGATAATTAATAACAGTTAATTAAAATACACATATTTACATTTTTTCGTAATAATAGAATGTGTGTTAATCCTTAATGCATAGCAATTATGCACAATAATTATAACGTCTGAGACATTACTATTTTTCATTAGAATCCTAACTGTCCATCCTCCTCCCTTAATTTTTCCCTCTACCTCCTTCTTTAAACTCCCTTTTCCTTTGCCCTCCTTATTTTCATCTTTTGTAATTTTTTTTTAATACATTAATTTCTAATTTATATTTTTTTGAATGCTCAAGTACTATCTACCCTCTGATTTCAAACAGCTTTATATGGTATCAAACGTTTTAATCAATATAATTTGTCTGTTTTTGGTATTTTTAAGATATTGCTTTTTGGCAATTAGCCCGCTAATGTACTTATTTATTTTCTGTACATGAAGTTTAAATAAATACATAATAATTTTATTTTGATCCGATTTGCCCTGCGATCCAAATTACCCCGATCTACTGTAGTTATAAAACGGTAAGAAATTGTTCATTCTAGAGGTGGGATGTAATTGTACTATTAGAAAAATTACTGTGCCAAGAAAATGCATTTTATTAATGTCTTCCAATCAAAAAGGTGACTTTTGTGATTGGATGGCTAAACGAATATATAATGACAGGAAATAACATCAGATTAGTGAAACCTCTTTAGACTGAGCTTTAAGTTTTTTATTTATTAGTCAACGAGCTCTCATAATAGAAAAAATATGGAAGATGGAGAAATATAAGCCTAAATCGGCTACGACCTGTGATTGGTTGGTTAAAGTGATCATTTTATTTGCTGTATCATATTCTCCGTTAAGATAGGCAGAAATAAGAGTGAGGAAAGAGCGGTAAAACAAATTTATGAGGGGAATGTAATTAGAAAAAGAAGAGAAAAAATCAGAGGAAGACCGAGGAAAACATGGTATAATCAGGTATGTCAAATACTTGAAAGCGGCCGGGTCAGTAGTTGAAATATCCGGCGGGTGTGGATGAATGTGGAAGAGGCGAATAATGTTTGAAAAGATAGATTGGTGTGGCGTTCTATTCTCTCTGCCTATTTCAGCGGGGAAGCGGCGTGATGGTTAGTTAGTTAGTTATATATGTATGTATATATATATTTTTTGGGGTCAGTTTTGAGTTCAGTTACATATATTTATTATAATAATAAAGGTTTATGCTAGTTTACTTATCCCAAGCATAGGCGACAATTTGAAAATGCTGTGGAAAAAAAGGCTTATTTAAGACCACATTTTTTGAGAGACTACTAATTTTCTGATAAACAGGTGAAAAAATAGTATTTAATTGGAAGAAAAAAAGTGTTGTCACCGGTTGTTAAAACTAGTCGTGTTTATATTAATAATTTCAAAAGTGGTATTACTTTAATATTCAAATATTGTTTTAGAAAAAAATGTATAATTGCATTTTTTTTATTTCTTAGGTAAGCTTATATTACAACTAATATAAACTATATTTTACACTTAATTTACATCATCTATATACATATTTACATCTTCTTACAGTAAACTAAACATTTATTTTTTTAATTCTTTCATACTCTTTTCATTCTTCATACATTCAGGCATCTCATCATACATTTTCAAATCCTTTACATTAAACAATTTTGCAACTCGGTTTTTTTCAACAATGGCAGTCTTATTTTATCCTTATTTCTAGTAATATGTTCATGACAATTGTTGTTGAAAACTTTATCCGTAAAATGTTTTGGTAATTCATCGTTAAAAAATTATGTATAAAGATCAGCATATAAAATTTTAGTTTCTTTTTTTATAGATAACCAGTTTAATTCTTCTCTCATTTTTTCTATACTTTTATATCCTTTTTTTCTTTACAACTTTTCTCATTGCTTTGTTTTGTATAATTTCTAATTTATTTAAATTTCCTTCATTTGCTAAAAATAATATTGTTAAGCAGTAATCTATATGTGGAATAATAAAAAAAAATATTTAAAAAATTCCATTACACTGAAAGTTCTACCGCTTTTCAGGATAAAATCCATATTTGTTATGACATGAATGATTCTGGAGTGTATAAGCCTTATGTTGGCATAACGTGTTTAAATATCTCGAAGAGTCCTGAGAAATAGCATTATAATTCCAATATCCTGTGTCTATTAACAGATGATAAATACATTTAATGCTCTCAAAGTATATTGATGGCTTCCTTTCAATTTACATCTCGGTAAAATAACTAAAATCTCATGCGCTCAACAAAATGATATTAATTGACTTTGTGGTTGTAACTTATATTTAAGGCGTTAATTATTATGAGCTTAATTATGTGGAAATTAACTAAACAGGATTAAAAGGAAGCATTTTGCTCGTTTTGTGTTTATTAATAAAATACAGAAATTAATGAAACATCAGAAAAGCGTATATATAAGTAATATTCAACACATTTTAAGTGTGTCCAAATACTTGTTCACAAAAATATGGATTATCTCCTATTAAGAGTTATTTTTTTACATTATTTTTAACATCTCAACATAGATGTAGAAGAATATGGAAGGCAGGCCATTTACAGGGCTCGCGACTGTCAAAGGCTGGTTTTAAAGCCAGCCTATGACGGTCGTAAGCCCTGTAAATGCCTAGACTTCCGTTTTTTCGTTATTTCGACATCATCATACTGGTGGTCAGCTAGGTAAAATTCAATAAGTCCGGGGATTGAATAACATAATTTAATATAATTGTTCTGGAAAAATAAATTTAAGTAGTGTAATATAATATTAATAACATATAACTTAAGGTATGGACTTAACGTGAGATTTCATATGATTTATATTGTAGAAATGGATTTTTATATGCATATTTTAATTTTAATTTTGTCCAGCCTCCCACTAGTCTGATGATATCGGTAACGACCAAACCCGGATACTGGTCAAATAAAATAATAATGGAAGAATCTAAAAACTTACTTAAGTACCACCAACAAATTGAACTTAATGCAAACTTTTTGCTCTTCAATAATAAATGAAAGCTTTTTATAAAATATAAATGAATAAAATATCCATTACTAATGTACATACATGTCTATTAAAGTGGTAAATTCACAACAATGTTGCACAATACGTCAAGAAACGTCTTAATATTTCTGTCATTCATCTTCATCAAACAGAATAATGTGCATTCACCCTTGATGTAATTAAAAACATGTCCATATTGAATACTACCCCTCTGAGTACCTAATACAAACCCACAAATATATACAAAGTGCTGCCGAATCTCGTTTATCAAACTAAGTTTATCGTTCACAATTGCATAAATATTTAATTTACAAATGATATTCAAATGTTGAAATAAGGAAAGAATGCAAGGATGAGATAAACATTATTCCTAAAATTAATAATAAATGTGTGTCAACATAATTTAGGCATGTCAATCGAATAACTTCTTCAAAGAAAAATAAAATAAATTTATAAAGCGAATGTGGTATTTTAAATACTTGATGGTGGTCTTGGTATTTACTATACACATTTACCATCATTTTAAAGATATATTAACAGAATATGCTATAAGTCCTTGAACATAACAGGAAAGGAGAATTTTCTTAAGCAATTAATAAAAAAATCAAAAAATAAATCTATTTACGATAAGCAGCATTTTTTTTTTTAGTTTTAAACAAATATATTTTAATTTATATATTAATACTAAATCACACGCATATTTAAATGCAACATTAAATGTTAAACCAATGGCGTATAATATTATGGGATTTATGATTTAGGACCAACGAGTAAAAAAATTTAATTGATACACATTTCGCAATGATTGTCAAAAAAATCCTCATTAACAACTGAATTAATAATACATTTTAAAAATTCTACAAAACAAACAAAAAAAATGCGCACCTCTGTATGGCAGTCTTCACTACGGTTAAAAAACGAGCCTATGAGTGTCAAAGGACATTTAACCCTCATATCCCTGATCCCTACCAAAAATTACCCCATCCGAGTGTCGAATTAACCCCCCCATTACCAGGGGGGTTAATCTAACCCCGAGAAGCAATAAATCATACACAATCCCGTGTGTCGCATATAATATAATTGCAATGGCATTTGGTTACACTGAAGATGGATTAGTGCCACATTATTTGTTCGCTGTGAAAAGATGTGTAGAAATTTATTCTTATTCCTCTTCTTTAGTTTATCTCTAGCCAATGAGAGACAAGATGTGCTTCTTCTTCGTGGGTTATTTGTAATATTTGTCATGCTTGATTTGCTCATTTCGTGGTCAGTCTCCATTACTCTATACTCCACTCGTCTCTTCAACTCGAGTCCCCTCTACAACGCATTGACTATTGTTGTCCCCGTAAATTATTACTGCACAACTATTATTTAAGTACCAAGAATTTTATAGCCATACAAGGATCGTCAGTCCATGTAATCTTCACATTCGTTTGAAAAAGCCAAAACTATGCGAAACACTTGTCGCAACATTAATTTTTATGCGTTTTTTAACAGTAAAATACAACTCAGTAGACTCAAAAAAATCTGTGTTTGATTGAACAATTAATACATATTATATATACATATATTAAAATGTAGCTCTACAAATTTAACCCCAAATCAAATAAGAATATATTTTTATAAAAATAATTAACTCTGTTTCCACCACTTTTGTTATTAATACATTTAAGATTTAAATGAAGTGTGTGAAAGTTTTTGGTGAGAGTAATTTAATGTTTTTAATGTTTTTTATTTAAAATAAAACCTGATGATGACAAGGTATTGTTGAAACCGTTAGGTTAAATTGTTTTATAAAAAAGTGGTGAAAACAAGATATTATAAAATGTGCCACAAAGTATCTGCGGAAAATATTAAAGAAATAAAATATTTCTTCCCACGTTTATCCATATAAATGTGAGAACTATAAAGTTTTTATTCAAATATACATAAGTATTACGTTTGAAATATACATCCATAGCTGATAAATTAAGCGGTGCATAATAATCCCCATCACAAATCTCTTCCTGGAGTTGTGCTAGTGTGGGGGAATTAACCCTTCGCTGGCTGCCGATCAATTAATAAAACACTAGGCATGTCATGCGATACATCATGCCACGAGCAGTGAACACTGTCACAGCGAACAGACGGAATAAATAAAGTAGCATTTGAAACAACGGAGGGGCCACTCATAAATCATACCGTTTGATTTTAATCGCATTTTAAGTGAAACATGTGCAGTTATTCCGGATGGAATACAAGAGTACTTAAATGCATTATTGCTCTAAAACTAATTGACTTGCCATTGCGCCGAGTCTCTGTGAGGGTGGGCAGAGAGAATAAAATGCCATACAAATGTAATCCTGAAATTATCCGGAACATTGGTCTGTATGTTCCCGATAGTTACCTACCATAAGACAGCGTCGATATACATAGATTGTTTCACATTCCTATAGGTACACAGGACCAACCTGTCAACGGTTATGCCTGTAGGAATAGCTACCGTTATGCTGAACAATATCTCATTGGATATTGATCTGTTCCATGTGTCTGAAGGAGTTTTCCGAAGCGGGATTCTTCTACACCTTAAGCAATAGTTTTAGCATATATTTTATTTTAATGTATTTTTAATGTACACGATTTAAATTTTTTATAGTTTGTAATGTGTATATTAATTGAAATAAATAAATTGAAATTGAAATCTGTCTACGAAAAAATCTCTCTTTCACATCATTCTGAAATGAAGTATTTGAATACTTGATCATGCCAAGTTTTCCTCGGTATTTCTATGCTTCTTACTGACTTTATTCGCCTCATATATTGATTTTAGTGATAAATTTCTTTTTCGAGAGATTTGAAATTGAAAATAATATAAGAAAATGAATAATGAAAATGTCAATATCATCCTTTAAATTTATACGAATATATATAGAGTCCATCCATTTTAAAATTTAAGTTTTACTTAGTAAATAATACTATTTCTTAAAATCAATTGGTACAAATGTTTCGATGCATTCCGCATTATTTTCAAACATCGTATGAAAATCATGTGGAATGCATCGAAACACGTCACAATAAATTTTAAGAAATAGTGGTATAAACTAAGTGAAACTTAAATTTAAAAAAAATGCTGTGAACATACTGTGAGCCAGGCAATCGCTATGCATCTTCGTAGAAAGACATCTAGAGGAAGACTCAATAAAGAATCCATGGATGCTGCAGAAAGAAAACATGCATGATTCGAAGGCACGATCTAGGTGACGTTGTCCATGACAGAACGACCTACAGTCTGAGGACGAGGAGAGCTAACACCAACAGTCCACAAAAACGGCAAAAAGGATGGAGGTTATGATTTGAAATAAAGCAGTTGTATTTTTGGAGAAGTAGAGCGACAATTATAATATTTGGTAGAGTAGAGCGGATAAACTGAAGTGCTTTACATTTTTTTCTTGTAATAATAATCATAAGATTTTCTCAATTTATACATAGTATTTAATATAACAAACTATGTTTCAATAAATATTAAAAATAGACATACGAGATATTTTTTAATAAACTTAAATATTTACAACTATATTACTGTAAGTATAACCATTGCATTCAACAAAAAATGCAATTCGCACGTTCATCAAATATTATTTATTTTTATTAGACTTCAAATTAAACATTATACCATGATAAATGTCCCGTCTCTTCTCGGTTTGACGTGCAAAATCCACCAATGAGATTGATAATGGATAATGCAATGCTTTACGAAACGTCTTGAATATTTGATTCATTGCTGTTAAACAGAGCTTTATATTACATTAAAAAAAATATTATTAATGTTTTCATATCTTTAAAGACATTAATTTCAAATTTAGATTTATCCTAACATATTTATTTTTTACAGTAAATAAAACAGATTTTTTATATGTATGCCTCATACAAACCCTTATCCGCACCCCAATGATGCGTAGGGCACTGCATCATATAAACGCAGTGTTATCTTGACCGTTAACACAAGAAGGAAAGGTGATCATCCCTCAGCTTCAGTGACTGTTCAGTGTAATATTGAATAAATATTATTAATATTACATACCTACTTAAAAAAATATATCGGTACGAAATTTCGATTTGACGCAAGCACGGAAGCTATATATAAATAATATTTAACAAGCATTTTATAGATTCATATAATAATTATTTGTAAGCGTTGCTCAGTCAGGTCAATAGAAAAGGAATCTCAATTCTATTTGCAGGTGTCAAGAAGCACGTTGTCCACCATGATAAATATTTACCTGCCATATCGGTCAAAAAAGATTTTCAAATATCACAAATATTTTCAAAGTCACAAGTAACAAATGAAAAACAAATGTATAATACTATTTATTAAATTTTATTTCATTAGACGCGATTAGTTTTGAAAACTAAGGATTACAACTCTGGTTTTCTAAACTAGTCGTTTGTAATTAAAAATAGGTTGTAATACAAGTGTTTAAATTTTTTTAAATAATCAAAATGTTATTCCACAAAGTAAATGCCAAATAAATACAAAATAAGCGTGTTTGAATGCGTTATGTTAAAATTTGAAAGCAGTCTTTAAAAAAAATAGTATACTATTTCAGTTTTTAAGTGGTATTACACAAAAGGAACGCTAAATTATAAAGAGAGTGCTATTATTTTTGTCTAGTTTCGCTCAAGTATCACATATTTCTCCCCAATCGAAACCTTACACCCTTGTGATTAGAAAACTAACTAAAATTTCGTTCAAGTACGAAATCCACCCTCTCCGCCGGAAACAAGATGAGAATTCGCACAAAAGACCGGTCGTTGGAGTGATATGGACTTTTAGCTTTTATAGTGCGGAAAATGAAGTCAAAAGTAATGTCCGCCTTGCAAAGTGTCCGTCCTTTTTGTATGGCCAGTCGTCCGCGTGGGTTGTATAATGGCACGGAAGTCCAGTACACATAAATAAATCTCGCAAATAAAACTGGTTTGTCCTCGGCTTACCCCTTGTGACAATAGATCCTGGAATCTGTGACGTCAGAGAGATATATCTTTGTAAAACGGTTATACAACATCCGAAAAGGGGGATTCAAGATATTAGTACTCTTTATGTAAGTGCTTAAATTAAATAAATACCAGGAAGGCTAATGACTGTAAAATAAAAAATAAAAAAAAATTATGAGTGCTGGGAACAGAGTGAACTAACCATCACACCGCTTTCCGCATGGCTAGACATAGATTATCGAATCCCCCGTCTCACTGGATTTGCAAACAATCTTCACCTCTTCCACAATCATGCATCTCTTCATTCATACCCGACGATCATTCCGAATCGTGACCTGACCATCCTCAAGCAATTGAAATACTTCTTTTTTGTTTATTTAATACTGTTAAAATAATTTTTTAAATAATTTTAATCATTTGTTAGACATTACTTAGGTACTGTGAAAATTATAAAATTACTTACACTGTTCTCTCTAACAAAGAATCTAAGCACTTGTGCTTGCAGAGGGACTTACACTCATTGTTTATTGTTTATGCTTGAGAGTGATATATTTATTTTTTAGTATTTGGTTTTATTGGAATTCTTTGATATTTTGGGATTGTAACTTGAACTTACCAATTGACTAATTTAGATTATACATATTTCGATAACATTCTAATGATTATTTTCAATTATTTCCCCCTCCCCTGTGAGCAGAGAGAGGAGGATTGGAAGAAGAAAGGCGCCAAGAAAGAACTCACAACGATTTCCGGTGGCCATTCTATCCGTGTTCCCTTTATTCCACCCTTATTCATCCAGATTCCTCCATTCATCTGCCGCTCCATAATAGTTGTTCAATGCCGAGCACAAAGAATGCTAAGAACACTGAATCGGAGCTTTTCTAGAAGGGGACAACTGCCGTCTATGATAACAAAATCACAATATATAAATTTAATTTAATGTGAAGTATTATTGACAACTTTTTCAAATATTACTCGAAAAATATTGTTTTGCCAGGACGTAAACCCATTAAGGCCCAGTATTCGATATACGTCAACTTTAACTTTTTTTTAACCAAGGTAACGTTTGACGTCATTAAGTTTTTATCTTGACACACCATTTTTCAATTGAAAAAATAAGTTTACCTTTGAAATAAGTGTATGGACTTGAAAATAAAAGATTGATTGAAAAGTAAGGAGTAACAAAATTATGAATATATTTTTTCAATAAATATTTTACAAATTCAATGTGTATTCTAAAAAAATTGGGCGTGAACTGACGTCCGGCAGTGCTAAGAACCGCTAACTGAATTACATATTGCAATATTATTGCATGTAAGGCCATAGGTTCTCAATAAACTTTTGTTTGTTTTTGTATTTGTGGATTTAAAACTTGTAGTGGTTAAAAGCAAACGCAAAACTTTGAGATAAAAATAAAAGGATTTACTTACTTGAAAAATTTCGTACATATTTATGTTTACATACGAAATACCAGATATATTTACAATAAAAAATTGCATTTTTTTAAAAAACGTGTCGCTCTTTACGCTTTCCGAATATAAAGGAGCTTTTCATAAATAGATAATGAAAGTGAGTAGATCTAAAATAGATCGCATCATTCGGCCATGTTGTATTTGATTGCATATCATAACTAACTACTTACTTTAGCCTTTTTCTTATGTCCAGTATTGAATAAATACTTCCCTTTTGGACTTCCGCAGTTATCTGTTGGAGGCGATTCTCATCCAGTGCAGGCCCGCCACTTTCCTAATGTCATCGGACCATCTTGTCTGGGGCCTACCCACGCTTCTAGGCCTCCAGTCAAGCACCTCCATCGTTCATCTATCCTCAGGCATATGAGCCACATGGCCTGCCCGATTCCACTATTGTTCCGCGATTCTTTGAGCCACATATGTTACCTTGGTCTTTTCGCTTATACAAACATTAGTTTTTCTGTCCCCGAGGGATATGTATTGCATCCTTTTCTCCATTACTTACCATGGACAGTTAACAAAGGCTGCTAACTGTCCACATAATACATAATAATTAGTTTCCATGTTAAACCGAATGGTATTTGAAATAAAGACCTTTTTCATTTGGAGTTTAGTACATCCACTTGTTACCTTTTTCTTTTCTTTCATCCAAACAATCGTTTTTCGAGGGTACATTATTATGATTTGTAATATGTTATTATGTGGAATGAAATGATAACAAATAAAATTTTGTTTAATTTACTTGCTTCGTTGTGTTAGCAGGGCCTAGAAATAATAACGCTTTAGGAGCGGGAAGCCAAGTTGTACAGAAATGTAACCATTTCAAGTCTTTCCTCCATTTTCCTTCACAACTCGGAGACGTGAGCTTTTGTGATCATTTCTTATATTACTCCTCATAATGTGACATATTTGCTACAATTCAAAGAGACTTCAGAACTAAATTCTGGAAAATTCTATTCCCAAAATATTTTCACGAAGTCTGGTAATGATAGTGATTATTGTAAGGTACAAAGAACGTATTATTTTGTATTAAACTTTACCCAAATAAAACAATAATTTATTAAAAAAAGAAATTTTTTGTTGTTGCTAACTTTGTGAAAATAGTGTACAAAAAGATCTCCACCGACAAGACACATAAGATGACTTGGGTCTTCCCAAATAAAAAAGAATTCATACATGTTTGAATGTATATAATTTATGTATGTTTATATTTTAATAAATAAATGAAAATCTTTAAATCCAAAACCTTTTTATTTTTTTTTTTAATCTATGGATTTTAGTGAGAATATTTTAAATATTTGTTTAATGTTGCTTCTAGTAGGAAATATATTTAATTCAAGTGATTTAGTTTCTTTAATCAAGTAATGTCAAAATTTAATTTTAAACGTTAAACAGGATATTTTATTTTTATTTAAGGTGAAAATAACCTGTTGTAATAATTAGACTTTTAGATCAAACAATTTCGATTCTAAAATTTAATATTTATTTTATAGAGGTTTTGATTTGAGTCCAATACGTAAAACCTTAATTTGAAGGCTCTGGAAAAATAAACGAAAAATATTATTTCAGAGCATTAAATAAATAAATAAATTAAAATTTATTTTCCTCTCTATCGGATAAAATCGTAAAAACACAAAAATATTTTCGTTTACTTTTCAATTGAGCAAAACACACCGGTGGGAATGAAAACCTGCCTGAAAAACTGAACTTTCAAAAACATTCGCTGAAAAACGACTCGCGGCTCAAAGTAATCCCCCTCCCCCGTTAATCGAACATTGAAAACAAAATACATCCATAACAAGACCCGAAACTTGTTATCTCTTGACACATCATGGAAATTTTGGAGAAAACAAAGTTTTAGCCCACATCTCGATCCGTTTCGAAAATGAATCCTCGGGAATAACCGGGAATGTTAAAAAGGGACAAAACATAAGAATAGCACGAAGTAACATTCATATTATATTCTACATTTACATAAGAGATAAAGATGACCAAAAGAGCGCAAGTTTGTGATGAAATTTGAACATACGATAGAGAGCAATGGACCAAAACAACAACAAAAATTTAACCAAATACGTTTTTATTATATTACGGACATGCTTAGATTCCTTATATTCCCGCCCATTTGATACGCTCATATGGTTAACCGTCTTGTTGAAAGGGTACCTTGTAATTAATTTTTATCATTCGGTCACTAGTGTAATGGACTAAGCCTAATCGATTGTTATTTCAGGGTTGGATCCCCGATTAAATTTGTTTATTTCGAGTCCAATACAGCATATTTTATATTTTAAAACCATTGTGGACTCTTTGATACGGTAATATAACACTCTTGTTATAATTCATCGTTTACTTTGTGTAATATCCCTTTTACATTACGACATTTGACGTTTCGTTCAGTGTTTGAGAACCACAAAGTGAACGATGAATGATAAGGCGAGTGTTAACATTATAACTATTTATAACACTCCCATTATTTATTTAGATAAACATACACATTTGTCTAGATGTAGGAGAAAATTTAATCTTAAAAAAAAAATTCTTATAATCTATCGTGACACTTATTTTGATGAATTCCGCTTCATTTTCAAACATTACTTGGTTTATACATTATGGTGTTTGAAAATGATGCGGATTGTATCGAAATACGTATAAACATGGATAGCTCTAGTCTGAGTTCAGATTTTGCATACAGATAAAAATGTCTCTGCTACATAAAAGCTTTAATCAATCCTACATGTATGAGACTAATGATATATGTAGGAGTTCAAAAAAATTAAGTAGTGTGTTTATCAGTCATTGTAAGATGGTAAATGGTTAATACCCAGACATCCATTTCATCTGTATTGAGATGTCAAAAATGTTGAACTTTAGTCCCAAAAATAAATATATAATGATTATTAAACCTTACTATTTACCTTTTTAATTTAAATATAAATCGTAATTGCAAATAGATAATCAAAAATATTACAAATGTTATTGTCGAATCGAATCAGTTTAAAATTAAACAAAGACATCTTTTTAAAAAAATTATCTAAAAAAATGGAAATACCGGTTCTACCCGAGGAGCCTTTAAATGCGAAATAAATTTTTCACGTTACATACATAAATATAGGTATTTGAAAGCTCGGAGCCGACTGCGTAGTGTTTTGTAGGGGTAATTTATCATTTGCGAATGTCTCACAGGAAAAAATACAAATAGAAAGGAAATCAATAAATCTTTCTCTACCCCCTGTACATTAGAAAGAAAATACCGACAGGGAAAGTATTTTTGTCATTCGACAATGTGTCTATCAAAACTCGACGCGTAATAAATATCGTCGCTGGGATGAAGTTGGGTACTAAAAAACGCTTTTGTTTAAGTACTATTATTTATTTGATAAAAAAAATAAACACAATACTTAATGCTTCGTACATTTAGTAAGAGAAATATTTATGAGAAGTTAGGAATCGAGTAATTGAAATATTAAGTAATTTAGTATTGCGGACTCTTAATAAAATTTTCTGGGTTTGAGAACCCACTCTATCGCAAATTTATTTCTATATTTAATTACGGGCTGCTTGGGCATACGAAAATCTTATGAAATTGAAATATTTGTCACATTATTTTTTGACATCTCAACATATATGTAGAAAAATATGGAAGTCTGGGTATTTATGAGGATTACGACCATCATAGGCTGGTTTAAGTAAATATTTGTGTTTTTAAAAAGTAACCTTACGAATTTCATCTCTTGTGTGTTGTTCATTCATGTATTATTATTTTCATTGAAAATTAATAAATTTAATTTAATTTTACTTGGTAGCACGTATTATATTGCAGTATTGAAAAAAAAGTAGTATTTATCAAGTAAAATTTGAATTTAAAATAGATAGATTTAACCATAAAATAACTGCCTAAACAAATAACGATTTTTTTTTCTACTTAACCTTAATACCCAACACGTATTGCAATATATTTCTGGATTGTCAGTGAACCAAAATACAAACAAAAAAATCTTAAAGAATCGTGTCGTAACTACAAAGTAACCCGAAGTCTTGTTCCTGTCGACTCCAGGTTTTTATTTTGACATTTTTATTTCACAACAGCCAAGCATTCGAGTGCATTTTTCCATTAATCACAACAACTTTCGCAGAAAACATAAAAATTGTTTTAATGGGGAAAAGTCTCTTGTTTGATTCGGAGCTACATATCGTTACTCTCTCCACTAAGGGTCGTTACTGACACTTTTGCCCTAATTCAGTTTGGAATAACATTATTGAAACTGTTCAAAAAAATATATATAAATCGAAGTCTACAGTATTTATTTTTGCATTTTTACTCTGTATTGACGATATGATAAATAAAGATAAGATGTACAAAAAACACTTTTCTCTATAATATGGTAAGTATTTTAGATTAAGCATTTGCAAAAATTGACATCTTAACACATCGCTCACTCCTTTCAACAACGTCATATATCAAAAATCGTCAATTTTCAGTTGTGCATGCTTCCGGAATGCCCAGAAAATGTACTATATCCCAGCAAAAGTGGCATATTTTTAACTTAATATTTACCCGCTACAGGGCTGAAAGTGTTGTTTTTACATTTCGAAGAAAAGGTATTGCATAATAAAAAAAAAATAAACTTAATATTTTTCAAATGGAGAAAAAACCTTCAGGTTTTACTTAAAAAGATCTGTTACACAGTAAAAAGTTCAATAAGTGGATATTTATTTGTAATAGATTTCATTATATTTTTAAACTTTAAAAACGAAATCCAGAAAAATCAATTTTTTTTTATATATGACATTGTTGAAAGGAGTGAGCAATGTGTTGAGTTTATTTTTCGATTTACAGTTATTCAACATTTTGAGTGTGTCCAAATACTTGTTCACAAAATCTGGATTATCTCCAATTACAGGAGTTATTTTCATATTATTTTTTGACATCTCATCAAAGATGAAGAAGAATATGGAATATGCCCAGACTTCCATATTCTTCTTCATCTTTGATGAGATGTCAAAAAATAATACAGTTATTCAATGGGAATTTCACGAATTTATTATTTCAAGTATTGACTTGAATACAATGTCAATTCATTTATTTAGAGCATTCGTTACGGAGTCTTCGCTACTATTTCCAACTTTTGAATGTCGGAGATGCCTATCCTTTGCCCAAATCTCTGAATACGCTTTTAGCCCATTATCCCAGATTCGATATTCCGGATCAAAGATTGATTCGGTATTCATACAAGACTTTCATTATACAAGACTTTCATTAGGGATATTGGCTTTTTGTTCTATGGAAAACAAGAAGATACTGAATGAGTTTCAATACCGATCCCAAGCCGAAAAGGCAAAACAGCCGACAAAGGGAGGGCTCGTTCTGTTTGTACGTTTAATGTGTACTTTGTA